>NC_056737.1:431825053-431910053 GCF_019279795.1 Protopterus annectens | reverse complement strand
CGGGCTACCTTGGAGCATTTTTGCAAATGTTTTGCTATCTTGTCATTTACCTGCTTCATGAATTTACTTACGAGTTAGTCTTGGGGAATTATAATGACTGGATGAAAGATGAAACTTGTGAACTTTGCCATGAGCTACTAGGTTTGCTGGAGACTTTCAGCTGTGACTCGGAAGTATTGACATTCACAGGCCTTAATCTTATAGCATGTCATGAGACCAGGGGATTGGTGGTGGAATCAGTCTTTTGGTCAGTACATCACCTTGTTTACTTCAGGCTTGACTTCACCTGTTGCAGTCTTTTAGTATGGAGCTGATTGAATGATAAATATAAGGATCTTAGGGTTGCAAATTCAGACATCTTATGTCCAGTCCTTGACCAACTCCTCCTTGATGGAGTCAGTGTTTGTAATCCAGATCACTGTTGATAGCATAGAAGAATACTGTTGCCACAAATCTGCATTTGGTTGTCTCAGTTTGTGTACACACACTAAGGCTATGATTCAACAAGAACCCTGTCGTGACCACAAGATGAGGCCAAGGTGTACGTTAGGGTAGAGGTCGGAATGAAGATGTTTTAAGATGCACCTTCTCAAAGATAAACTTGTTTTAGGTGAGCATCATGTCAAGTATAAGATGGAGGTCTCTCAAAAAGAAGACTATTTTGAGGCTAAAGAGATCTCTTCTCCATCTAAGCTTCCAGCTTTACTCTTTCAGGTGGATGACCAAGTATGGATCCCAGCCTCTTTGGCCAATAACAGGCTTTTTCATCTGTTGGTTGTGAGGAGGCCAAGTATTTTGTCTTTTTGCAAAGCAGATTTCAAAGACAAGGCAGTCTTTCTCTATAACTTGCCAATTGAGTATGGCAACTTGTCTGAGGTGGGTGAGTCATTTATGTTGGTCTGAGTTAACACTACCCACATATTTATCTGGTGCCCTGCTAGCATTATTTTTAATGGAACCTCCTAGAGAGAAAGTTACCCCTGGAGACTAGAACATCTGTCATAAAATGATTAGAAATCTCTAGTAAGATAATGATAGCTGGTGCTGTGGGCATTCTGTGGCATTGCTTCCTTCACAAAGTATGGGCATATAAGATGAGGTGTCATTTCTTTTATCCATTCATTTTCCAGTTTCCTAATCAGGAATGTTATTAGGATAAGGCAGGAAACTGGAGAAAGAAAATAGGGCACTTCTATGGGCTAGTCTTGTAAAGGCTCCAGGGCCGTTGGCCTAGTACACCTATGATTGAAGGAATAAGTGAATGCATAAACAAATTTACCTATTTAAAACCTTTGGTTCAAACAATAACAGGAAATGCTAGATAATTCATGTTCTGCTATCAGCGAATTAATGAATGAACATGCCCATTTAACTCCTCCCTCTCATACAAGAACAGGACATGCCTAGTCAGTCTGTGTTCTGCTACAGTTCATTTATTGTGTTTGTTGAATGGGTAAATGGACCAGACCTGGTCACCTTCAGCCATGGCTCAGGGGCACAAACACTGCAAATTATAAAGTTAATATAATTTACTACACAAAATACAGTATTTATATTACTAGTAACAATTTACTACATTACACAGTAAATTACAAAGTTCACCATTACTGTAATATAGGTTACATAACATTAATCTATTTATGCTGGAATACAATGTTCAACTTTCAGAGGTGGTACAACTCTGCTTTTGTCTTACATGCCAGTGCAACACCATTCTAGGAACACAGAACCAAGATTAAAAGGAAAGGGAAATGATAGTGGTAGGGTGTCAATTGTATTAAATGAGTAGAAACAGAAGGAGAAAGAAGTAATGGATGAGAAGAAAAGGAGAAGTAGAAAAGATTTCAAGTGCAGTGATTTTGTTTGTCTATATTTATAGACTTTGGTTCATACAATAGGATTCAGGCCAGTTACACATGCTTCTAGTTCACACTTCAGCTATGTGAGGTACTCATGCTGGTACACATCTTTTTTAGTAATTACAGTAACTGGGATGAGGGTATGTGTTTGTGAGTGGCAAGAGCTGAAATATACTACAGTGGCTACTATAGCAATCAGAGTGTGTGGGGGTTATTTGTGAGTGACAGCAGCAAATTGACTTGAAATACATTGAACCAGGGCATTGTATTGTACAAAATGTTGAGGCTATATGTTTGTAAGTGACAGAAATTGAAATACATGACAGTGGTATTTATATCAATTGGTATGTTAACAGGGTTTTCTGTGAATGACAATGGCAAAGTTTAATTTGAAGTACATTAATTTGGTGATTATAGTAATCAGTGTGTGTGTGTGTGTGTGTGTGTGTGTGTGTGTGTGTGTGTGTGTGTGTGTGTGTGTGTGAATGACAATAGGAACTGTTTACTGTTAAAAGCTGAAATACAATACAATGGCCAATACAGCAATCTGTGTGTGTGCATGTGTGCACTTGCGTGTGTGTCTGTGTGTGTGTGTGTGTGTGTGTGTGTGTGTGTGTGTGTGTGTATGTGTGTGTTTGTGTGTAAGGGGATGTTTGTGAATGACAATAGGAAAAGTTTAATATTAAAAGCTGAAATACAATACAATGGCCAATACAGCAAAGTGTGTGTGTGTGTGTGTGTGTGTGTGTGTGTGTGTGTGTGTGTGTGTGTGTGTGTGTGTGTGTGTGTGTGTGTGTGTGTGTGTGCATGCGTGCACACGCACATCTGTGTGTGCATGTGGAGGAGGGTGTGATGACAGCAGGAAAACTTTAATGTGAAATACATTCATTTCGTCATTATAGTGATTGAGTGTATAAGTGTGTGTCAGTTAATGACAACAGCTAAAAAACATTATAGTGACCATTGTAGCAATCAGTGTGAATGGGCCATTGTGTGGGAAGGGCTTGTCTGTGAATGGCAGCAGTAATGTTTAACATGAAATACATTAAAGTAGCCATTGTAGCAGTCACAGTGGGGGGTTGTGATTATCATTGACCATGGAAATTTGAAATGCATTATTGCGGCCATTATTTTATTCATTGTCATTGTGATTATGGAGGTGATCCCTTAAAGCAACTACTAGCAATTTTAATCTTTATGAAGAGATACTGTTATCTTTGTGACATATCTTCTCTCATGGGTATTTTTACTTTCCCTGGCAGGACACCAGATTCTTCTTGGGGATACCATTATTAAATGCTCAACCTCTCTGTCTTGTTTCTTTCTATTTATTGTCCCTGTTATGAATAAACAACAATATATCATTTAAAATATTTAAAATTGACTGTTTCTGTCCACTAGAACATACCTTACTGTACTGTGATGGTTTCACTTTCAGAAACTTTTATCCTGCCTTGGAAAAGCTTGCTGTAGTCTCCAATTCACTTATGTCATTAAGACCATTGAATACAGGTAGTTTTCTGGCCAATCCTCTCCCCAAACTGACATCATCATGACTGTCCTAAAAAAACACCCATGCTGTGATGTAACAGCTCCCTGGTCCTATCCCTACCCATACAGAAAGTAAAGGCTACAACAAGAAAACAATACATGAGTCAAGTTTCCTGCTGTGATCTGTCAAACACAACAGGTAACATCTCAAATTACCCTTAGCACTTTGACAGCTTAGGTGTGAAGGGGATGTGAAATTATTCAAAGTAGTACAGTTCAGACTTCAAAAAAGACTACAGTTTAGCCATTCTAAAAAGAAGCAGCAGTAAAATGCACTTTGAAAGTCTATTCTTTGGCATGTGCACTATTTGTGTTTTAAGTAGTCATTAAACAACATGAAATGTTACTTAAAACTAACTGAAAGACAGCAATGTATGCATGTAAAATCAATGCAGTGACAGGAGCTTTAGGAAGAAAGAAGCCTGCTTGATGTAATTTTTTTTACAGACAAGCACTACATTATGGGATACCTAGAGGCAGACTAAACAATCCAAAGTACATCAAGATGCCAGATCCCATGTGGTTAGACTCCGAAATTATGTATAAAAATATTTAAATACCAGTAAAAGGTCCCAGAGTGGTATTAAAATGTAGGAAACACCAAACCATGATGAAATAAACATGTTTTTGGAGTCTGTGGGTGCGGTTCTCTTTTAATAAGCAGATTACGCATATATAAGGTTGTCTTTTTTTAAGGTCAATTTTTTGGTACACATTTCTTGACTTATACATCAGTATATATGGTAAACATATTGCAATCCAGAGGTTATTACATTACATTCTCTTACCTGCTGCTTGTAGAGAACAAGCTGTTTCTTTTGTGAAATAAATGCGACTGTTTTAATGTCAGTAGGTGAAGTGAACAGGATAGTGACAGAATATTTGTAGAAGCACACAGATTTTAAATAATCAGTATTATTAATGCAGTGTAGGAGTCAAGCAATGGTGAAACCAATCAAACCAGAAAAATGAGTGAAAAAACTGTCCATGTCCCTTTCTGTACTCTTGATGTTGCAGTTTCTGAAGTGTGCTCTCCCACAAAGCCAGGTCATGGTAGGCAGCCTCCCAGCTATTTGGTGTCCCACTACTTGTCTGTCTGTCTGTCTTTCTCTTTCTCTTGAATTACCATAAACACTGTTTATACGGGTCTATATTGCAAGCGCGAATGCTTAGGTTGTCGAATATGGCATGATCGACACCTGTTATGTGAACCATGAGTACACCAAATGCCAGAAACTGAGAAATTCGAAATCCCAATTCGGCATAGTCGGCCCTTCTGCAGTATAGCTCCGTAAGGTAAGTGTGCGATAGTTACGGACCTTAGGGTTAGGGTGTGGGTTAAGATAAGTGCATAGATAGTAATGTATGTAAGGGTTTATGTAGGGTTAGAAGTAGGGTTTAGGTTAATGTATGTATGTGGCTTATTTACTTTGTTTGGGTGGGTAGTATGTAGCAAACAGTGTAGTGGGAAGTATGTTTTATTTTTGTCACTGGGTGGAATGGTGTTGGCCAAACAAAACAATTTGGTCATCTGTATTTCCGCGTTGTGAGGTTTTGATGACTTGTGCATTTGCTGAATAGGTGTCGATCATGTCGTATTCGACAACCTAAGCCTTCACGCATATAATATAGACCCGTTTATACCTGTCAGTGTGCATACTATTTTTTTTGCAATTATTATGGAAACTTAGATTTAATTTAAAACTTTTATTTCAAATTTCATAGCACCAACACTGATGGCTATTTACTAAACAAAACAGTCTCATACTGAAAACAGACTTAGCATTAGCAACAATAAACTTCTCTGCTCTTAGCATGAGCAACAATAAACTTCTCTGCTCTTGTAACTCAAATTTATTGAAACTCTCATTCAATGAAAATTAATCTGGCCATTGACAGATCAAGTGTAGTTTGGGTGCCAGGCTGTTTACAAATCATGGAAACCTACACACATTTTTATGACTGTGTGTAAATGCAAGTATTCTTTGATAAACCTGAGTGTTTTAAATTATATTTCTTGTTTAATACAGCAGCATTTGTTAGTGTGTGTTTAAATTTGTAGTTTTAAACATTTTTCCAGTTTTCTAGTAAGCAGTGAAACAAAATGTATGAAGCATTAAAGAGAAAAATACTCATTTCAAAATATTTCAGTCATAAAAGGCCACTCAAACTGCAGTCATTATAATCTACCAATATCAGTACTCAACATTTATGGCTACTTTATAGATTATAAACAGAACACATGTCCAATTATGATAAAAATTATGACAGTAAAGTCTGACAATTTGCTTTACACAAATGCAAAGCAGTTCTGCAAAGATAACTTAATGACTTTTTAACTTTATCAGCAGCAGCAGGGTCAGTCATTTTTATCCACAGACATCCCTCAAACCCATCAATTATAGCTACAGTGTTGACTGTATCCTTCTCAGATTTCTGTGTCAAAAATAAAAACAATAATAATAATTATTAAAGACACATATTTCAAATTTATTTCAAACACACAGTAACAAGTATTCCAATTTAATTCACACAAAGACACACACACACACACACACACACACACACACACACACACACACACACACACACACACACACACACAGACACAGACACACACATTACTCCTGCAATGCCAGATTGCAGACTGTTTAAAATGATTAGATGATAAGAGTGTAAGGTACTTAAAAGATGCTGAAGATCAGACAGTTCAGATCATCCCTACAAATAATGCAGACTATATGATTTGACAAATGTCAACCCCTTTGAAGTTGCTGGAGGCTGTAAAAAAGGAACTGCAAAAATATATTATTAAAATTCGAAATGTTTAGTCTGTATTACGCAATCCAGGCCTATAAATACTGCAACAATTTTTGTTTAACAACTCACAAGTCACAAAAATCAAAAATATTATTGCATACAACATACTATTTTTGGGGGAAGGGGTGGGCTTACATGCTTGCAGGATACATAAATCTCACTTTTGACTTCTCTATGTGTTCTCTGTCATCAAGAATAGCTAGCCCATATGGCATCACTCAGTATAGGTCTGACCTTACATGAATGGCTAACTGTTTTGTAGCAATATACGCCTCCAGAGTCAAACGAGCTGGGTTGCTGGCAAATGGGACCCTATGTAAGGTAAAGAATCAGGCAACCACCAGACATACCAATATCCTATTACTTGGCTGTCTCTCCCCAATTATCATGGGTCCCTATTACGAAAACAAAGAGGCTGAACATCAAACAGCTTTAACGTCGGAAATGTGCTTTTTGTGAGATTGTAGTACAGTGAAGATTGAAATATTTGCCCTTTCCTCACTGTAGTGTGATCTCAGAGTTGGTATATATAATTAGCGGGGGTGTGGGGGGTGCAGTCCCCCACAATAGCGACTTTGAGGTCCGGCATTTTTGGCCTTTAGGCCATTCTTTTTCAGTGTCTTCGGTGTTGTAATATAGACACATTATCATAAATACTGTTCAAAACTGTCAGTGTACATACTATTTTCTCTTTAACTTTTAGTTATAAAAGAGATTTGAATTTCATTTAAAGCTGTTATTTAAAACAGTGACATTTATTTTCTAAACAAAACAAAACACTCTCACATTAAAAACAGATTTAACATTAGAAATAGTAAACTTCTCCTCCCTTGAAACTCACATTTCGTAAAAATGCAATTGGCAACCATTAATCTATGAGAGATGTGCTGGGATACATTCTCCAATAGTATTTTGTGAAGTAATAGCATTTAGTGTCTATGTGAAGGGTGCATGAATTCAAAAGGCAAATACGTAATGCATTTGCTAATAGCTTGGGACAGCCCACTAAGTGTCCCTTTTAAGGTGCAACCCAGCAGTACTGTTTGGTAAAGTAACTTAATGGACTCACACATAAGACAAATGGAGGCTGAAAGAATTAAATCAAGTACTACAAGAAGCAGCTCTTTAGCAGTTCGTACATAGCCTTACTCATCTGTACTAAGTGCTAGACAAACTGTTGTAACCCAAACTATGTACTGACATTGATAGACTGTAATTCTCAGTAATTTACACAATATAAAAAAAGTTAAAGGTGGCCTGGTAGTTTGTGTGGAGGCTTAAGGTTCTTGCAACCATACTTAAGTTTTAGTAGGAAAAAATCCTCGGTTCCACCACAGCTGTAAAAATGTTAAAAACAAACTTTAATCTTCAGTAAAAACAACAAAAACAGAAGCACAGTAAAATTCCCTGATAAGCACTTTCGGCTGACTAGCCTTCATAAGATCATATGTCTTAGCTGTGCTCACCCTGAATTTAAAGTCAGAATAAACCAATCGTGGTTTTGGCGTCTTTTCAGGCTTGTTGGCTGTTGGTGAAGCACCCACCAAGAGGAGAAAGACGCTTTTTGAGATTGTTTTTTTTTTTTATTTTTTTTAGTTTTTTTTTATTGTTTTTTTTTTTGTTTAGCCTTTTTATTTTTTTTCTTTTCTTCTGTTAGTCTAACATTTCTGCATTAGTAACTAATTGTATTTAGACCCTAGAGCTGTTTACTGAATTTTGTTTTTTTTTTTTTTTTTTTTTTTTTTTTTTTTTTTTTTTTTTTATTTGTTTCTTTGGCTCCTCCTCACTCTTGTGTGGGTCATTTACTGCATTATTTATACTTGTTTGATGTGAACCTCTCTCTGCTAAATCAAAAAAAAAAAACAAAAATATCTTGCTTTTTTTTTCTTTTTCTGAGAAAAAAAAACGCTCAGTTACAGGCTTGCTGTTCTTGAACTGTGTTTGTAAGTTTGAGGCCATTTTTTTTTGGGCTAAAGGGAAGTCTCTCTGTTGTCAATCCAAAACTCCCTTCATCTCCTCCCTTAAAACCTGGTTGCAGGCTTGTTGGCTGTTGGTGAAGCACCCACCAAGAGGAGAAAATGCTGAGAGAAGAAAGGAGCCACTTTTGAGATTTTAAGTATTTTTCCTCTGTTTATTTGCTAAGTTTTTCTGCATAGCCGCCTATTTTGAGCATTTTCTGGCTTGTTAAACTTGATTTCTGCATTAGTAACTGTATTTAGAGCACAACCTAGAGCTGTTTACTGAATTTCCTGTTTGCACTTATTTTTAAAATCGTTTTTTTCTCAAAACTTGCATTTTATCTGTCTTTGGCCTAGCACTCTTGTGTGGGGTCATTTACTGCACTGTTATAACTTGTTGATACTTGTGAACCTCTGCTATCTCTGAAAAAACAAAAACAAAAAAAAAAATCTTGCTTTTTCCCACTTTTCTGAGATTTAAAAAAGTTCATTTACAGGCTTGCTGTTCTTGAACTGTTTGTAAGTTTCTGTGAGGCCATTTTTTGCTTGGGCTAAAGGGAAGTCTCTCTGTTGATCAGTGGCAGTGAAAAATATTGAGCAGCCTGCCTGCCCCTGTGGGAGTGGTTACTGACTTGAAACTGTAGTTTTATTGGCCATTTTGGGTCAATTCCAAAACTCCATCTTCCTCTCTTAAAACCCTCTTTTGCGCATTTTTGCGCATTTTTGTGCATAGCACAACAGCCGGCAGCGCCGCCTAATTAGGTTTAAACTATTCCTGGCTCCACAAAGTCTGCTCTTCACTTTTTCCCTTAGAACTGCTCTATCTCTCAATTTAAACACCATATTCTCATTCTAAGGCCCTTCACTGGTCCAATTAAATAATCCTAC
Organism: Protopterus annectens; assembly: GCF_019279795.1. Lineage (NCBI taxonomy): Eukaryota > Metazoa > Chordata > Ceratodontiformes > Protopteridae > Protopterus > Protopterus annectens. Next base: position 431,900,977 of record NC_056737.1, on the reverse strand, counting down.
AAGTTAGCACTATTAAACCATAAGCACTACTTACTCTTATGCTCTCTACGATTACCCTGTCCTCTATTGGTCTGTCTTAAATTCAGTTTCCCTATATTACTCTAGCATGTCCAAAGGTCAGTCAATGGTTTCTCTCCAGTCCAGCTGGTGAATCTGGGAATTTTGAGGCAATGTTACAACTGTCTCATGTACACGGACAACCCTCTCCTCCTCCAAACAGGTTCAAATATATGTGAGAGATGCAACTATTTAGCCAAACTGGAGGCTGAACTCTCTCATCTCAAAACTGGTGTAACCAGTCAGGAGGAGAAGGTAACCTCACACAACACAATTCCAGTATCACATAGTCCCACCACATCAGCGAACCAAACACATAAATACACAAAAGCATACTCGGAGGCTCTAAATAAAAATCTACCTAAGCAACAGAGACCTCCAAAGCAGACATCCAAGCAAACCCTACCTCAAAACAAAACACGCACAACACCTAGCCCACAAAGTCAGTGTGCCAAGCAGCCACAGCCCTTAAGGCTGAATAACACACCTGATACTCTTGTAATAGGTGACTCTATTGTCAGACACACTGATGTCCCGCTCACCAGGATGAATAAAGAGAAGGTCACGGTGAGCTGCCTGTCAGGTGCTAGGATCCGCCACATAATGCAAGCACTCAGGTCACTCCAAAGCAAATACAAATATGACTCAGTCATTGTACATGCTGGTGTGAATGACCTGAGACGTACCTCCCTGGACTACATGAAAAGAGACATAGAGGAGCTCTCTGATCATGTAGCCCAGGCTGGTATGACCCTGACCTTGAGCAGCATCTTACCCTCACCTAGAATGATGCCATAGTACAAAGACAAAATGATCAATTTTAACAACTGGCTAAAATTTTGGTGTCATTCAAAGGGGATCCAGTGTCTGTCAGCCTGGGATGACATGCTCGACAAGCCACATTGCTTCGCTAGGGACAGCTTGCACCTGTCACCACTGGGCTTTCGGATATTGGCAAAGGCTCTTGCCACCCCCATAGTGCCTTTTTTAGGCAAGGCTCAAAAGTCAAACCCACCCCCATAGACAGCACACGGAACAAGAAACTAAGGATAATGCTGCTAAATGCCAGAAGTCTTAACCTCAAGATGCACGCACTCAAAGCTCTCCTCAGTATGGAGAACATCGATATCTGTGCAGTGACAGAAACCTGGTTCAAGGCTCCAGAGAGCACCCCAGCACTACCAGGCTAAACCTCATATCATGCTTTTCGGCCCCAAAACCCGGACCGAACCACAAAAGGAGGGGGAGTTTCCATATTTATCAAGGATATCCACACCACCAGGTTAGTGGCATTGCACGAAGTATCGGAGACCATCCATGTGCAACTAACAGTGGGCAAGACTGCTTTTCAGTTTATAGCATCCTACAGACCACCCACTCAAAGTCAGGAATCCCACTCGGCTTTCCTGAAAACATTGGAGAACATGAAGATCTCTCCGAACACCATTATATTGGGTGACTTCAACTACCCAAACATTGACTGGGAGCACTACTCAAGCCCCAGCACCTTAGCCCAAAGGTTCCTGGAAATTATAAACTCAAATGCTATGGAACAACTAGTCACCACTCCCACAAGAGGGGACAGCATACTAGACCTGATCATTACCAACATGGGGACTCTATGCTCCACACCAGAAGTATATCCCTCATTGGTAAGATCAGACCATAAATTAATTTCACTGGATGTCCACATCCCGACCCCACCCCCAGCCCAGAAAACCACAGTGAAAAACTTCTCAAAAGCGAACTTCTCACTTCTCAAAACCAAAGTGGAATCCTTCAGGGCCCCAGGGCCAGTGGAAACTATGTCCCAAACTGCAGAATCCTATATAAACGCATTCTACGGACATCTCCAGGAATGCATGGATCATGTTATCCCAAACAAAACCAAGACCCAATCATCCAAAGGCAGGCATCCAGTCTGGTGAACCGCTGCCATAAATAAACTGTGCAACAGAAGGAGGAAGCTACTACATGATAGAGCCAAATCCCTAATAGGGAAGGCATCTCTGATCAGTACTAGCAAAAAATTACGATCCCTCATAAAATCCTCCAAGGCCAGCTTCGAGAGAAAAATTGCACAGGATACCAAAGACAATCATAAGGCTTTTTTCAGTTATGTTAGAAACCTGGGATGCAACTCCCAGACTTGTTCTGAGTTGATTCTAAACGACAAAAAATACACTGAACCCACAGACATCGCCAATATCCTGGCAGACAGGTTCAGTGCAAACTTCTCCACCCCCTCCCCCCCAAAACAGCAAGTATCTATCCCAGCAGAGGGCTGCCTCCCAAACATCTCTGATGCTCAGGTGAAGGCTGCCCTCTCCAAAGCAAAAATCACTGTTTCCATAGGACCAGATGGCGTCTCAGGTTGCATCCTACATGAACTCCAAGAGGAACTAATCCCTCAAATAAAACAGCTATACAACCTTAGCCTCACTACAGGATATGTGCCCACAGAATGGTGTACAGCAATAGTGGTCCCACTACACAAAGGTGGAGCCTCTACGAACCCTGGAAACTATCGCCCCATAAGCCTGACTAGCTTAGTCTGCAAGGCTATGGAGAGGATCATCATGGAGCTCATAAACAAAGATATTGGGGACCTACAGACACTAGATCCTACCCACTTCGGCTTTGTCAAGGGCAGATCCTGCCTTTTGAACCTAGTTGACTTCTTCAAAACAGTCACCAAAGCCATAGATGAAGGGAAGGTAGTCCACACAGCCTATCTGGACCTTGCAAAGGCATTTGACACAATACCTTATTTGGGCATCATAGATAAGCTATCCAGCTTAAATATAAACCCCTATGTCCCAAGATGGGTCGCAAACTGGCTCATAGACAGAACCCACAGAGTGAGAGTTGCTGGAGCCATGTCAGACTCGAAACCGGTCACAAGTGGCATCCCACAGGGTTCTGTCCTGGGACCACTCTTGTTCGGTATATACTTTTCCGAGGTACAGGCAAAAGTGGGAGGACTATGGCTCACCAAGCTCGCAGATGACTGCAAAATGGGCGCCATAATCAACTCTCCAGCTGACACAAACATCCTTCAAAAAGGTCTCACAGAGACAGATAACTGGTGCCAGTGCCATGGTTTAAAGCTAAATGCCAAAAAATGTATAGTCATACCCTTTGGCAAAAACAATGTGCCCACAAATTAACACATAGGCAGAAACCCATTAAGTACAGAGAAAGTTATTGGGACCTGGGGACCCAAGTTGATAGCAATCTCTCCTTTGAAAACCACATTGCCAAAGTGGTTAGAAAGACCTTCTACATAGCCCACCTCATCATGAAGGGTTTCACATCTAGATCAAGAGAGGTAATCGTGCCCCTTTATTCATCCCTCATCAGGCCCATCATAGAATACAATGCCCCTTTTGGGATGTACCTTACCCGACACCTGCAGCAATTAGAAAGACCTCAAAAGTATCTCACCAAGAGGATCAAGGGTCTCAAACAGATGCCATATGCTGCTCGGTTAAAAACACTCCAGCTCTACTCAGTTGCATACCGCCTACTTCGAGATGATCTATGCCTGACATACAAAGCCATGTCAAATCCAGAATTAACGGACATGCTCCACCTCAGTAAATCTAAATCCCTTAGAGCCACACGGTCGAGGGACTTGAACCTCAGCACAGAAATAAATAGAACTTGCTGGAGGGACAGGTTCATAACCCAGAGGCTCCCTTCACTCTGGAATAGAATTCCAGTTCATGTGAGGCAGAGCACCTCACTGAATCTCTTCAAGAAGAATCTCGATAGGTGGATGGGGGATCGTAGGTTTGTCCCAGGGATTACTCCCGTGTCACTATTAGACAGAGGCACAGTAAACTAAACCTTAAAAAGGGCAAAGTATACTCAAATCAAGGGGTGGCGTAAGCCATACAGAATCGGGCTAGGCTTATAATTGCCTCAGGGCAGATAGCCTAGTATGAACCTATGAACCTATGTTCCAGACACATAGTCATAACCAATGAAAACTCATTAGTTTGCATACAGCATATCTCCTGTGTCTTGCTGTGAGCCAATCATTATTGTATCTCAAGGTATCAAATGTCTGATATCCTAGTGGTAGAACTATCCAATGGCAACAAAGTTAATGATTTGCATACAGCATAAATCCTACTTCTTGTTATAGCCAATCATATTTATGCCTTCAAATATCAAATTTATAATTTTCTTGTCCTGTAGCTATCCAGTAGCATCGAAGGGACTGAATTCCTTTGGTTGCCAGCACATATTGTTATTCATTTCATTCAACAAAATGCAGTACTTCACAGAAACAAGTAGCACATATGATACAGTTTTATAAGTGCAATAGCATTGGTGCTCTTGCATATAAATTCCTATTATGTGTGTATTACACAGTATAGCGAATTAATACATGTATCCATGCGGTTTTCAGAGTAACATACTCTATGCCTCCTGAAGTATTCTTGGCCATTTACTCCTTGTTCTATAGAAAATACGGCCTGGTCACAGATTCAGCATAAAATAATGCACCGCAAAGAGTGTTATCACTGCTACAGCATTCCTTGTTTTTATCAGTCTCTGCCTTGAATAATTAGACTGCAAATGATTATAACAAGAAGCAGGATTTATGTTGTATGCAAATCATTAACTTTGTTGCTATTGGATAGTTCTGCCACTAGGATACCAGACATTTGATACCTTGAGATAAAATAATGACTGGCTCACAGCAAGACACAGGAAATATGCTGTATGCAAACTACTGAGTTTTCATTGGTTATGACAATGTGTCTGGAAATTCAGGGTAAGCACAGCTAAGATATATGATCTGATGAAGGCTAGTAAGCCAAAAGTGCTTATCAAGGAATTTTACTGTGCTCCTGTTTTTGTTGTTTTTACTGAAGATTAAAGTTTGTTTTTAACACTTTTACAGCTGTGGTGGAACCGAGGATTTTTTCCTACTACATTTCTACATTTATGCTAGGAGCCTCCAGGAATACAGCTATGTTTTCTTCATACTTAAGTTTTAGGGTCTGACTTTATGCAAGTATCTTAACTAGAGTGTATCCCCTAACTGGGGTATTACACACACATATACACATATACCAAGTTGCCATTCATTAAAATCTCTGATGCTGTCCAAACTCCCTCCCTCTTCTGTGTGAACATACTTGCAAATCCATTCCAAAGCTACTATTTCTCTCCCCCACTGAAGCTGTTATTTAAGTCACAGATCTGCAAAATCCATTCTAAAACTGCCATTTCTCTTTGATCTGCAATATCCATTCTAAAGTTACCATTTCAGTCTCTGGTCTGCAAGTCCATTCCAAATCTGCTGCTTCATTAGAATTTTTATTAAACATTTTTTTACAACTTCTATTGGAGTTAATTGAGCTGGATTTGATCTTTACTTCCATATTCTTGTGTTTATCTATGGTCATTTTACCCACTGTGAGTTACTTGGTGTGGTGTTTGGAGTTTTGCTTCATTAGAATTTCAGATCTCTCATGCTGATGTTCAGCAAATACATGCTACAGAGGTGTGTGAAAACACTGTCATCTGTGTTAGCATGTCTGGCAGGAGATGTGTGCATATACTTAGATTAATGTGTATTGTTTGTCAGCATGCCTAATTGTGACAATGTAAATAAGTTTCAAATGTCAAGTCTTTTTCTGTTTAAACAGAATGCTTAAATAATCTGTCATTGCTTTGATACAGTTCTAACTGCGCATGTTTGAGAGGGACATTCTAAAGTACAAACTGGAGAATCAGCTGAGTGAGTGATGTCCTTGGAATGTTCCTTCTTGCTAAGAGACTATTTAAACAGCTGATTGGCAGCAAAAGAATATTTTTTTTTACAGCTGACTATTATATTTTGAAATTAGACAGTTGAGTCAGTTGAGACTGCTGAAGATAGTTGAGACTGTGAAGCTGTGCAGTTTGTCAAGTACTGAGCAGTTAGTGAACACCAACAAAAAGAGAACTCACCAAGAAAACTGTAAGCTTGCCTTGGCCTTGCTATTATATCTTAGAGTAGATCAGGGACAGTATTTCTTTAGTTAGATCAAAAAAGTTTAGTTATTAAGATAGAGTTTTTCTTGAATAATGGTGATTGAATTCTAATGTTTATTGAGAGTTACTGATTTTCAATTGTGTAATCATTTTTACTTATTATTAAATGTTTTTCATTATTTTACATTGTGGCTGGAAACCAGTGTTTTTCTTTAGAGATTAGAGAGTGCTTATACCTGTTTGATACTCCCCAGGTCACCCCGAGTCCTGGTTGTTCTGGTCATAGCTATCATTTATTTTGATCATTTATTTTTATAATTGGACACCCCTTTTGAAGGGCATGAAAACCCTCTGTATTTATTTAGGGAAAGAGACACAGCTTGAAATCTGTGTCAGGATTTCCCAGAAGTATTTGGATGTATGACATTTAAATTTACTTTGAGTGTGAGTGTATCAGAGGTCTAAAACTGGGATGCTTTGCTCAGAAGAGTGTAAAAAGAAAAATACATTTGGGTGGACAGCAGTATATAGTCCACTCCCAGAAAAATAGAGCGTGTTCCTTTTGTGCTCTTAGGGGAAATTGTGAAATACTACTTTTGTTTAAGTGACAGTCTCATATTGGAGTCAGTAGTGAGGATTGAAGCTCCTTAGTTACTGACCCAGGATAGTAAAGGATGTCATTTAATTAGCGGCAGTCTGGTGGGATATAGCCGAATGTCACAGAGTGAATGGAATGTGCGTGCTGAATTGTGTGTGTGCAAGTATGCTGAAGTGTGTGCATACTTTCTACTTAGCAGAAAGCATTTTAAAGTGAAGAATATGCATTTTTTAAGTGCTAGACTTCCATTTTTTATTTTATTTTTCAAAATCAGATGGGCCACCCAGCCAGCACTGGGACCTAGGCAGCTGCCTCACTTACCTTGAGCTGGACCTGGTTCTGCCACCCCCCTTATACTGAACATCTGTCTGTTTCAGCTCAGACAGAGAAAGAAGGGCACATCAGATATTAAGAACACTGGTAGCAATATACTTAAACATGGAACAGCAGTGATTTTACAGCTGTGATAACAGGTCACAATGAGAGATGTTTTCTATACCTGGGGAGAATTACTTGCCAACTAGTAAACAAAATCTGGGATGTAGATAGCCATTTTCTAGAAATCCCATGCATTTTTTCATGCTATTAGCATGATCATCTTGAATTTTGTGTGAAGCTGAAATTATAGATAAAGAACTATTCTTGTATGATTTTAACTAAGATTTTAACTAATATATTACAAAAGCTTTTGTTTGGAAACTAGGACTGTGTTATATGCTAAGAGGATTTAATGAGTCATTCAGATATGGTGCTGTCACATCTATAAGCAGTTCATTACACAGGCAGAAAGGAAATGATGAATTTGTGGAATATATTTTGATAGTATATAGATTTTGTGCTGCAATTAATAGAATGTGTTTTTGCTGGACTTTCATTATAACACACTGTACTCAATCAGAATATTGATTCCACAATCACATTTACTTGTTAAAGCCTGTTTTGTAAGGTAAATTAATAACCACTGATAATGCTGGCTTTGGCACTGCTCCAAAATGCAATGGATAAGTTAAAGTTTTAGCTGGTTAATGCAGGAAAACTTAATTTGCCTAGGCCTGTGTTCTACATTTTTCTTCTGTACCACTCATGGCGCAACACTGAATCAAATATTGCAATTTACTGAAAATGGCCATCAGTTAATTAAGCAATAACCCACACCTGAGTGTCTGTAATGCTGGATTTACTCACGGTTGGCATGGTTTGGTCACGAGGGCGAAGCCCGAGTGGCCAAACAAAGACAACTGTGGGTAAATCCAGCATTACCCACACCCAGAAGTGGGTTATTGCTATTATACAATGACATTATTTAAGAAAAAAAGTGCTTAGTTTTCTTAAATAATGGCATTGTATAATGCCTCCTTGCTGCCCATTCACAGCTGTCCGGTATTCTGCGGCAGTTCTGATGTACTGCGCATGCATATGCTTACGCAGTACATCAGAGCTGTGGGTGGAAGCAACGGAGAAAGCAAGATCTCCGTTGCTTTTTAGAAAGTGTCTCGCTGTCTTACTATGTTAAACTCCTTTAACATAGCGAGACACTTTCTAAAAAGCAACAGAGATCTTGCTTTCTCCGTTGCTTTAGAAAGTGTCTCGCTATGTTAAAGGAGCTTAACATAGTGAGACAGCTTTTAAAAAAGCAACGGAGATCTTATCTTATCTCCGTTGCTTTTTTTTAAAGCTGTCTTGCTATGTTAAACTCCTTTAACGTAGCGAGACACTTTTTAAAAAGCAACGGAGATCTTGCTTTCTCCATTGCTGTAAGAAAAAAAAAGACATACTAATGGAAAAAGTCCGGGCGACCGGACCTTTTTCCATTAGTATAAGTCTGATTTACAATGTGCACGCTGACCAATCAGCGTGCACGTTTTGGAATATTAATGGAGGGTCATTGTATAATAAGCTTTACAGGACAGAGTAAAAGAAAGGGATGATGGAAAATGCCATTAATAGTGTTTAATATGTTGGTTGATCGGACACAGTTTAACACAGGTAAAAAAACCCAATGTGAACTGACAAAGACCACTTTAACAACTGTTTGGTGGAATTTTAAGACTTTGCTGCACTTGTTTTCAATTAAATTGCTGAGTGAACTTTCGGTCTGGTTTGTGCTTCTGGGTGCTTGAGTCAGTTACAGGAGTGTTTTTGTGTTACATTCCTGAACAAAGCAACATAATATTAACCCAGACAGGAACAGATGACCATATCCTCTGATTACATTGTGACACCGAGATGCCTACAAATATTTTATTGTAAATAACTGGAAAAAGTATTGGGCTTTGACATTTGTGAAAACACAGAGTACATAAATGAGTCATTTTTATTTAAAATAAAGTCTGATAGACATTTTTGTTACTGAAACTTTCTGCTGAGTTTAACTTGTTATGTCATTGTCCAACAGTTAGTTCAATAAAATTAGTGGCTTGTATTGCATACAACTGCAAACACAGACTGAGTTGCCAGATTGTTTTGGTAGCCTCTGTCATAAACTGAGATACTGAAAATATGTTAGCATCTTATCTCCTGCACCCACAAAATATATTTTTATTTCAGATGAAGTTTGGCATACCCAATAGTTTTATCGCATATGGGCACATAACAAATCAATCCCCTGCATCTGATAGTTACATGAAATGCCCTTTTTTCTGTCTGGATTGAATTGTGTCATATAAACTGAAATTCATAGACAGTTTGCCAAGGCAAAGGATTCCTTATTCAAAGACATTAGGTTGCCTCGTAATACAGCTACACATCTACATAGGGAAGGTTCAAGGGACCACCTGTAAATGCTCTAGTCAGCAGGCATGGCCTGTTTAAATTAGGACCTTGCAGCTCCCCACCCACTGCTTTGCAGAATCCTTGTACAGCACAGGGATGCACAGACCTTTGGTACTATGCAAGCTTCAGTCAGAGCAGTGCTTTAACAGCGCTCCAGTGAGAGCAGTGTTATAACTGCATAAGTATTTTAAGCTTATAGCTACATGGTAGCTGCTGAGTTCAATGGCAGAATCTAAACAGGGCAAAACTATAAAGCTTCATCCTGTTCATATTACTAACCCAGGTGAGTACTCCCATGCAGAGCGTGTGAGTGTACATGTGACTGCATATTGTATTTGGTGGGTATGTGTGTGTATGTGCATCTGGGTCTACTTCATTTGATCGAAAGACCATTTAACCTAAACCCATTTGATCAAACTTTCATTTGATCAAAAACCAGTATTCAAGGCATAAAACTGGGATTTGTCCCCCTCCCCAATGTCGTGCAACCCTGGAGTTGGTATATATAGTTGGGGGGGTGTTGGTGGCACAGTCCTCACATTGGGGGGTGTGGGGGCGAAGCTCCACCTAGTTTCCTTTAAAAGAAGAGAATATAACACAAAAAGTACAGATTTTAAACTAAAATAGGTGGGGTGCTTTGCCCACCACACCCCCCCTAACTATATATACCAACTCCAGGGTCGCACAACATTGTGGAGGGAGACAAATCCCTGTTATTTGCCTTGAATACTGGTTTTCGATCAAAGTTCGATCAAATGGGTTTGGCTCAAATGGTCTTTCGATCAAATGAAGTACGTTCATAGGTTCATAGGTAGGTACTAGGCTATCTGCCCAAGGGCATTTATAAGCCTAGCCAGAGTGTGTCGGCTTTTGCCACCCCATTGATTAATTAATTGAGCCTCTGTCAAGCAAAGCCAATGAAGTGGTCCCAGGGGTGTATTTTCTGCTACCCATCCACTCGTCAAGGCTTCTCTTGAAGAGTGTTAGTGAGGGGCTCTGCCTAATGTAGTTAGGAATTTTGTTCCAAAGCATGGGGAGTCTCTGTGACAGGAGTCTATCCCTCCAGCATGTTCTATCTATTGTTGTGGTGAGGTTTAGCTCACTAGAGCGCGTGGCTCGCAGTGACTTGGATTTCTTTAGGTGGAGCATGTCCATCAATTCTGAGTTGGACATGGCTTTGTAAGTCAGGCAGAGATCACCTCTGAGTAAGCGATATGCCACTGAGTACAGCCGGAGTTTTTTCAGTCGGGCTGCATAGGACATATGTTTGAGGCCAGTAATCGAGGTGCTTTTGTGGTCTTTCCAGCTGTTGGAAGTGTCTTGTGAGGTACATCCCAAATGGGGTATTGTACTCTATGATGGGTCTGATGAGTGACAAGTAGAGGGGCACTATAACCTCTTTATTTCTAGATGCAAACCCCTTAGTAATTAGATGGGCCACATAGAAGGATTTCCTAACTACTTTGGCAATATGATTGTCAAAGGAGAGATTACTATCTACCTGGGTCCCCAGATCTCTTATTACCTCTTCTGTATTAAGGGGGCTGCTGCCTATGTGGTAATTCATGGGTGTTTTGTTTTTCCCAAATGGGATGACTATGCATTTTTTGGCATTTAGCTGGAGGCCATGACTTTGACACCAGGTGTCTGTCTCAGTAAGGCCTTTTTGAAGGATGTCCGTGTCAGCCAGAGAGTCAGTTATGGCTCCCAGTTTGCAGTCATCGGTGAACTTGGTTAGCCTGTACTTCTGAGAAAGATATGCCGAACAGTAGAGGTCCCAGAACCGAGCCTTGCGGGACACCACTTGTGACTGGTTTAGAGTCGGACCTGGAGCCCGCTATTCTTACAGTTTGAGTTCTGTCTATAAGCCAGTTGGCAACCCATCTTGTGACATAGTGGTTTATGTTCAGGCTGGTGAGTTTTTCTATAATACCCGAGTGAGGAATGGTGTTGAATGCCTTGATGAGATCAAGGTAGGCTGTGTGAACCACCTTTCCCTATTCTATGGCCTTGGTTACTGTCTCAAAGAAGTCAACCAGGTTTAGTAGGCATGATCTGCCCTTAACAAAGTCGAACTGGGTCAGGTCAAGTGTGTGGAGGTTCCCAATGAGTTCCATGATGATGCGCTCCATAGCCTTGCAGACCAGGCTAGTCAGGCTTATGGGGCGATAGTTACCAGGGTCAGTTGTGGCCCCTCCTTTGTGGAGTGGATTAACCATTGCTGTGCACCATTCTATGGACACATAGCCTGTGGAGAGGCCAAGGTTGAACAGCGTGTTTAGGTGGGGGGTTAGTTTGTTCTGTAGTTCATGCAAGACGCAGTGTGGGACACTGGCTGGCCCCATTGATGCTGTGTTTTTGGCTTTTGAAAGGGCTGCTTTCACCTGTGCTTCTGTGATTTCCGGGACACTACACTTTTCCGGTATTGTTGTGGGCGCTTTTGAAGTTGAGAGGGAGGTGAAGTTTGCACTGAATCTATCTGCCAGGATGTTGGCAATATCAGTAGGTTCAGTATATTTTGTGCTATTTTGCACTAGCTCAGTGCATATCTGCGAATTGCCACTTAGATTCTTGACATAGCTAAAGAAGGCTTTGTGGTTATCTTTCAAATCCTTGGCTATTTTTCTTTCGAAGTTAGCCTTGGATGATTTTATGAGAGACCTTAGTTTCTTACTGATACTGATCAGGGATGTCTTTCCTTCTTGGGATTTGCTTTTTTTCTGAACTAGTTTCCTCCTTCTGTTGTATAACCTGTTTATGGCAGGGGTCCACCAGACTGGTTTCCTTCTCTTAGGGGAGTGAGTCTTGGTTTTGCTAGGGATGGCATGATCCATGCATCCTTGTAGGTGCTCATAGAGTGCAATTGTAAAGGATTCTGCATCTTGGGCAGTGTTATCCTTTAGAGTGGGGGCTGTGAAACTTACCACCTCTTGCCTTAAGTAAGGTGAAGTTAGCTTTAGAAAAGTTTTTCACTGTGGTTTCCTTGGGAAGTAGAGTAGTTAAGTAGACCCGTGCATCCATATAAATCTGTACTCATGTATGTGTGAGTGTGTGTGTGTGTGTGTGTGTGTGTGTGTGTGTGTGTGTGTGTGTGTGTGTGTGTGTGTGTGTGTGTGTGTATCTGCAGTCATATAAATGTGCAAACATGTTCTGTGAGTGTGTGTGTGTGTGTGTGTGTGTGTGTGTGTGTGTGTGTGTGTGTGTGTGTGTTTGCGTGTGTGTGTGTATTGGGTGCATTTTAAAAAGTGCTTGTGCGACTGCAATGCATGGGCTAGTAAGGGGACTTCTGCAGCAGTCATTTCTGAAAGTGCAGTGTTTGATCAAGAGGCGTGGTAATGAACTGGTAATGAGGTATTGCTTAGAGCAGCTTTATCATTTCTATGAATCACAGATTATCACTGTTGCTCTGTCAAGCAGATCTGTATTGCCTAGTTTGCACTAGTAGTGATAATCTTTCTGAATCCAAGAGACAGTGAATAATTATTGTATTTAAGAACTATTGTGGCATTTTATCAAAATTTGTATTTGCAAGAGATGGTTATTTTAGATATATTCCATGTGTGTGTGAGTGTGGTGGGGGGGGGGGGAGATCAGGGCTCCTATTATTATTGTTTATTATTTACTAGCAGTTAAGTTTGAGACTTTCTCCAGCAATACTTTTTTTAAACAATTAAGTCTGATTGAAAATATTAGTAGTAATACATAGCATACAAACTTGATAACTATATACAGATTCAAAGAAGATATATAGATAGAGCAAAGGCACTTGAAAGATGTAAACCATAGTTAAATCTATCCTTTTCATGAGTTCACTCCAATGAGTAAGTTTACTTATTTTCAGTAAAGTTAGTACACCATTTAATAAATAGGGTCTATATTAGAACATCAAAGTTTCAGAACTAGGGAAAGAATTTGGTTGTCCATTCCTGTCACTTCGCTATTTTCAGCGCTGTGGTGGAAAGTTACAGGTCAGGTTCAGGTAAGTGTGCGAATGTGTGGACGTGAGGGTTAGGGCGGGGTAGGTGAGTTAGGGTTAGGGCGCGGGTGAGGTGTGTGTGTGTGATAGTGACAGACCTTAGGGTTAGGGTTTGGGTTAAGGTAAGTGGGTAGATAGTGGTGTATGTACAGTTTAGTGTAGGGTTAGATGTAAGATTTTAGGTGTATGTGTGTGGATTGCTGTTTGTTTGGTGTGCTTGTTTTGTGTGTATGTGCTTTGGAACAGCAATTTTTCTTTCCCTAGGAAAAAATGTGCTGTTCTGTATGTTTGGTGTTTTCAGCTTTCGCTGAATAGGGGTCGATATTAGAACATTCGAAGTTCTGAAACTTCGATGTTCTAATACAGACCCAATAAATAGCACTACAGTAGTTTCTGAGGGTGAAACCAATGGCCTCATATCAAAGCCACTAAAAGTCATAGAGGAGACTAATAAATACTATTGGTGAAAAATAAGTTATACTGCAGAAGAGAATAAATATATTTTATTTATTGATGGAAACAACAACAATGCAAACGCACTGGAGATAACTATTCTCATAGTATGACTGCAATCTCTAGAGCAATTATTTGACAGTTATAGTTAATCTTTCTGCTATGTTATACTAATGATATGGTAAGGTAGGATATATTTCTGATAGCAAATGCTCTTTAAAACAATAAACTAATTGAGAAGATAAATGTAATTATTTTAAATACAGGACCTTGCGTGGCCCTCAAAAGAAGCATTATTTTTGTAAACTAGGTAGCTCAGCAAATTCACTGAATTTTTACTTGGGGTGGGGTTGGACCAAAGAAAGATTATTTGCACTCTGGAGAGGTTTGAAGAGCCTTGGACAGAATTCAATGAAATATGAAGCAGCAATGGTGTGCTATTGATCTGATGCTTTCAAGATGGCACAGACATTGTCAAATAACACTGTCGTGTCGGCATTTTTGGAAATGACAGAATTCTTTTCATGATAATATCTTTTGATATAGTACAGTAGCGACTTTATCACATAAGTAAAGCAGCATTTTTAAGACAGCAGTGAAATGATTTCAGGCAAAAAAATAGCATGCAATGAAATAAAAATACAGCTGTGTACATTCACTAACAAATATACTGGGCATCACATTTTGGAAAATACTTTAAAAGACAGAAAAGAAAGCTAAAGGAATTTTTTTTTATTTCAGAAATGAACTATCAATGAATAAGTCATAACTGAGATTTTTCACTGTGCACTAAGGAAACAAGTATATTTATGAGGATGTCACATAAAGCTAAGCAATGGCAGAGTAATCTGTAAAACATACTAATTCTGAATATCTGTCTAGGAGCTCAGTCTGCTTAGGGTCAGGGTTAGAGTAGCTGTTATGGCACAAAACTAAAATCTGCGGGTACAGATATCTGAAGTATACCAGACTCATAGGAGCTTTCCATTTATAAATGATAACTTGAAATAGTCACTAGAATTTTGAGATTACAGACAGTGATAAGTTCATAGAAATCAGAGTACCATGCATATAAACATAGTGTTATCTAGCAGCATCTGATACCACTGCAGCGTACTATATCTGCGTGCTGCTGTTAGTAAAATCTATGAAAAAATGGCTGCCATGCCACAAACTATAGGACCAACATGAAGAGCCCACCCCCTAACAGACTTACATCAGAAAAAACATATGCGACTTGTACCTTCTTTCAGTTTTCTTTAACTTATGTGTCTTATTTATTTATTTCTATGTAGCATAAGTAGGAGGTCTTACTCAGACAAATGTCCCTTTTCAGTGAAGGAACATGGAGCACATTCATTTACATATACATGTACTATAACATGACGGGATATAACATAATGGCAGAAAGCATGCTCAAAGAGACAGTGTGACACACAATCAAAATGGCTTAAACATTAGAAAACAATACATGACATTATTTTACACATAACATTTCACTTTGATGACCGCTGAATGTACCACCACTGGAAGTAACAGTAAAAATAACCATGATTTGTACAGCTGAGTGATGTAGCTAACAGTAGTAGTTTGTATAACAGTACACTGCAGTCATAGCCAGTTAGTACTCTGTTACAGCTTTCCAGTAAACAGTTACTGACTAACTGCAACTGTGGCATGCGGTGATAACTGACAGATTTGTTTGTGTTGCTCAGATTTTTTGTCAGTCACTTAGTTTACACCACTTAAGCAATCTGTGACACAACAGGCATTACAGTTCATGTGACAACTTTGTATAAGTTATGTTGTACTGCAAACCACAATTAAGAATAATTTCAAAGGGGTGTTGTAGGGGTAAGGTCCCTCAGCTATCCATCCACACTCCTTATTCCCATTTTTGCTCATGGAGTTGGGGTGCTGTCACTTCAGCAGTGACAATCATCTAGAGGAAATGTTCACATCACTGGGTGGCTAGCATTGCCTCAGTTTTTTTAGTCATACACACACACACACACACACACACACACACACACACACACACACACACACACACACACACACACACATGCAGAGTCACTGATGGCCAGTTTAAGAGTGTCAAATCCACCTATTACATGTCTTTGAAGTGTTTGAAGTGTTTGCAGGAAAATGGAGTATCCTGGACAAAACCTATGTGGACACAGAGAGGACATGCAGACTCTGCAACTAAGGCAGCCCAGTCAACAATTGAACCAGGAAACCTCTTGCTGTGAGGTGACAGCAGTACCCACTGTGCTGCCCTGTGGCCCCCCCACACTTCCTTTATATTCTGATTTTAGTGGTAGTATATCAATATTGGTCTTAAAATACCTCTCTCTAACTGTTAATTCAAATTAAATAAAGCAAAACCAAGTAGCTACAGCAGATACGTTCAGAACTTGACACAACTGTAGTAAGCCAAAGGATAAAGTCAACTCGGGAGCCCTCAGGCAGGATAAGATTTTACTGTAAAACATAAAATGGTGTAGCAGTAGAAACGTTCACAGTATGTATATACCTGAACATGAACTGTAACTAGTGTGGTGTTTAGGATTAAGCACTTTAACAGATCTGGCTTGAACTTGCAAAATGATTCATGTGTGTATTATAAAGTAACAGGGTAGAGATCCCTGACTACATTCTCTTCAAGAGAGAGAGAATGATAACATGAATGACTGTTAAATGCAAATTGTTTTCCAAAACATATAGTAATAAATTGCATAAATGAGTTAAAAAATGTTAAATCCAAATGGCTGTCTATGACAAATTGATGACAGACCAGTAAGTATGAATAATTAAGCTACTTAATCAATGAAATATTAAATAATCCAAAAAAAGTTTCCTATCTAGGACTAATAAATGACAAAAGAAACTGAAACAGGCAAGAATGTATAAAATATGCAACTCAATATTTAATTTAGAACTTGTTAATCCACTTCACTGAAACTCAGTAGTAAAAATTGTTTGCACAATTTTGAAAAATCGTAGTCCCAAATACAGAATAAAATCCATTTCATCCAAATTTAACTTCACTTGCATTCAGCAGTACCATAAACTGATCTATTTCCTTCCAACTCCCATGAAACACGAAAGATGAAATACTATCAACCATCATTGTGCCCTGTCTACAGACATTAGTGATATCTCTAAAATTCATTTGTAATAAAATTCAAACTTGAATATATTTCAGTGATGCTGAATGTAGAAGCTGCCAGATTACACTAGTTCAGATATCACCAATCCCTGATCAAAACCCACACCAAATTATTTCAGTACAAGCCAGAATGTCATCCCAAGCGATATAAGCAGACTAAATGCCACAAAATTTTGTAACTTTGTCTATAAAATTAAGAGGAACAAGAATCTGGAAAGAACTGCCACGTGATGAAAGCTGTCAGGAAAACGTATATTCCACACACTCTTCACTGCAGGCTGAAGTGCTAATTGAACACAGCATTCTGCTTACAGGGATATAAGCTGGATAACAAGCAAGATGATGAAGTGGTAACAGAGCAACAAAACACAGTCCTACAACAATGTATGCAAATACAGCAACAGTAAAATGATCCCACATCTGTTAATGCTTAATTCAAAGTCATACTGATAATCAGGTTAGACACTCTTTGAGATCAAAATGCACTGTACAAGCCCTAACTCTGAAAAGACAATAACAGAATCTAAAAATGAAAAGTCACTGTTTTCTCAACAGACAAGCTATCACGTTCATCATGGACTCGAGCATTTTGGATGCAGCATGGATAATACTGCAAATTTAGTGAAACATTTTGTCAAGGCACAGCAAGTACTGGCATGCATAAGCTTCAGGTTCTTAGCATTTGCCATACTGAGTTAGAAGAGGAGGTACGAATAGTACTGACCAATGCAGAACTCATTAGGGGGCATATATCATATCTCAGTAGGAGGTAGGTTAGCAAAAGAAGGTATATGTATTCTTGATGAAAGGAGCAAACAGTTAGGCATGGTGAAGGTACAAAGGAGGTCTGTGGTATTAGGCAGTATGGAAAACATTGTGTACCTTAACATTACTGTAGAAAGTTTTACATGCAGTGATACTAAAGTTGCCCCACAACTGATTTACAGGTAATATAGCTGAGAGTTAAAACATTATTATTTTACCCCTAGAGGTTGAGTGACCTCAGAATTAGCATATTTAGTTATGGGACTTTGGTGGGACAAGAAGGCTTAATGCCTTCAGGAATACTTTTTTAAAATTAGTTCTACTTTAACACTGACTATTTGTCACTGTTAGGTGGTGCTGTGGTTACGCCCTCAGTATACTGACATGAATTTAAAGAGAGTCAATGAAGGTAGATAAATGCACATACACATGAAAGGCTAAAAAAGCAAACAAGAGCTATGTATGTAGAGAAGAAACAATGACAGAGTGATAGGAGATACTTTGGCATCAGGAAGCTGGGTATAATCTGTGACTGTCATGAACACTTATTGGGAACTAAGCAAAATGATATGATAAAAGCAATCACAGATGAATATTGGGGGGAGCATTTTTGGGGAACAGATTGGAAGAGCTCAAGAATGGGTCTCCTGTAGGAGGTGGCTTAGTGACTCTTTTCACAGGGAGAACTGTGGACAGCAAATAAAAATCTATCACTCATTTGTGCCCCAGACAGGAGTCAGTTTAATCCAGTATAATATCAGTGGGGACTGGTGACTTCAGAGCAAGGATAGGGCTGTTGGCATTAACTGAAACTGGAATGGGAGGGTCTATGTTATTCTAGGTCATGACCATTTATCTGTGCTCAGACAAATAGCTGGAGTAAGTCATTTTCTTCCACCAAATGCCTGAGCATCCAGTCATTCTAGCCACTTTATTTTCAAACATACACCTCAGATGCCTGATTGTGATCAAATAAAAATGTATAACCAGAGTACTGTATCTAAGCTTGTTTTACTCAAATGCACACTAGACCTACCAGATCAATGACTGTTTAACTGTTAAAAAATACAGATAAGATCAGTCAGTTTAAACGATAAGCTGCCTCCATGCCCACCAGTTAAATCCATTAAACTGACTGTGTACACATCAGATATCTGATTGTGATCAAATAAATGAATAGTTGCATAACTAATGGCAACAGAAATTTATTTTAACTTAATGCAGTCAGATGCATATGGTGCAACCCATTGCAAGCCCTCTGCACACAGACTGACAGACAAACACATACATTGAGATGTCTCCAGCAATTAAGCCACTTTATTGACTGTGTACACTTCAGATGTTTAAACTACATAAATAATGGTCACAGTAATGCATTTCTGCTCATACAGTACAACCCAATGCAACCCCCTGCCTCCTGCCCTTACACATACTCACAAGGAAGTGCCTAGCAACTACAGATACCTTATCCACTGTGTAGACTAGAGATGTCAGAATGTGATCAAATCAATGAATAAATGCATAAATAATGGCCACAGTAATGTATTTCAGCTCATTCTGGTCAGACTATTAAATGCAAATCATTTTCCAAACTGTAATGTCTGCATACACCCTCACATCTAATTGTGATCAATTGAATGAATTAATGCATAAATAAAGACCACAGTAATGTATTTCTGCACATTGCACTGGTGCTCTCTCTCTCTCTCTCACCCACACGCACGTGTACACACACACACACACACACACACACACACACACACACACACACACACACACACACACACACACACACACACACACACCTATACACAAATTTGCCCACAATTATAGCCAATTTATTGAATGTATACATCCAGATGACTAACTGTGATCGAACGACTGAATGAATGAATACATAAATAATAGGTACAGTAAAGTATTTCTTTTTTGCTTTGTACATGCATTCATACATATACACACACACACACACACACACACACACACACACACACACACACACACACACACACACACAAAATTAATGTAGCATTAAAAATACTTACCATCCTTCCTTCAGGCAGGTTGGCTGGCTAACAGGCAGTGCAAAATGTAATTAAGACAATCTTATTTAATAAAAAAAATTTATTCCTAGATTCACAGTTTCATCCACAAGTCACTCTTTGTTATTCTGCTTTTGAATCAAGCTGCCTCAGGCACAGGTTACCTGATGCAGCCTGAGTCAAATGGATAGGCTACTCCCTAATTCATCTAGTAGTCCAAGCAGCCCTACTAAAACCTCATTTACATACCATCAAAATGACAGGAGTACCTATAATATGGTGCAAATACTTTATTTTCTGTGGGGGGTATGTATAAATGCTGGGCTGTCTTAAAAATAGCCCATCCAACTGTCTGTCATCCATCAAGACTCAAGAATATGAGACTCAGCCTAATTTTGCTAGTACTAGGGATGTAGTCATTACAGCACAGAACAAGCTGTTTAGAGGGGCCCATCATCCAAGCAACCATGAGGGTTGCTTGTATTCCACTAACATCCAAAACTGCAGACAATGGGGATGTTTCTATTTAAGCCCTAACTTTGCCCCCCCCCAGTGGTGACATGATCACCTTCATCAATACAGGAACTACCTGTAACCCACTCTCTGAGCATCTGCACTCCTCCGCATGCTAACACAAGGGCTACCATTACTGACTTGGGTAGTCACAACTCAGGTTCCACCCAATATGGCTGTTGCACTCCATGCAGCCAGGTTTCCACTCTTTGCACTGTGACAGTAGTAGAAGTGGTCTGGAAATTATTGTAGCCTCTCCTAAGATGGGATCAAAAGCCATAGTTGCTCATTTTGCAATACACCCTGGTTCTTCCAGTGCCTGAGCCACAATGTGCACTTGGGTCATCTATGATGCATTCAGCTTTTTATCTCCCTGTGCCACCGAATCAAGCTGTGGCTTTTCAATAGAAATTGGAACTAGTTCTGATTCCTGAAATGGGAAAGTCAGCTATTTAAAACATATCCACACATATTAAAAAACAAATAAAGAGAAAGTTTATTTTGGGACAGCAGCAGCCCAGCAATCTAGCACCATGAGTCACCCCATGTAATTTACAATTTAAAGCTAAACAATTTATTTAAACTGCCGCAGAAAACAGGCTTGCAGTATTTGAAGATAAATGAGTTGAAGGTCCAGCAGAAAGAGTTAAAAAAGTTTAAGTAAATTGGAGGCTGCTGGCTACACAAGAGAGATTTAAGTAGTAAGGAATCATCTTGAATGTTATACAAAGTAACAATCATTTCTGCCCATTTCAGCACATTACAAGGCAAACAAGTTGATTAATTTGCCATAGATGATATATTTCCATTAGGAAATACTATAGGATTTGTATGGAACGTCAAGGTCCTATCTAGACAACAGTCATAGTGTTTTTCTCTCTAGTAGTCCATTCTGCTCAGCAATGACAAAGTATTTATCAATAAGGCCAAACAATTAACTTCAGATCTGAATAGGCTGCTATAATTTTTCTATGATAATTAATTTGGGTGAAACCTTGCTAGGGAATGTACAAAAGAATAAAAATTGTTGCCTGACAATTACAAAAAAAAAAGTTTCCACATTATTTTATTGGGGTCTATATTAGACAACAGTCATTTAAAGTTGATAAAAAATACTGAATATATATAAAAAAAGACCTGTGAAGCAAAGATAGTGAGCATTAGGTCTGCAAATTTCTTCTACAAAACAGAAAACTAGTTATTTTGAAACTGTGCAAAGTAGGGTACAGAGAACATCAAAACTCAGCTGTAAGTTTGTGGTAATAAAAGCACCATTCTGTGATAGAGTCAGACAAATCTCAGCTGTTGCCTTTGATTAGAAGAGTGAAAGACGGGTGGCTAACATAGCACTTTGTAGACTAGTTGGATCTCTAATAGATTTATGCTATAGTCATTGTTACTACAGCAGAATTTAAAACAGTGATAAAAGCAAAAGTATATATATCTGTATAGTTTTCTATCTATATATATATATATATATATATATATATATATTGTATATATATATATATATATATATATATATATATATATATATATGTGTGTGTGTGTGTGTGTGCATGTATATATATATATATATATATATATATATATATATATATATATATATATATATAAAATGTCCTCCCTGTGATTGCGTGGGTTTCAGCCGTGTGCTCCGGTTTCCTCCCACATCCCAAAGACATGCTATAGGTGGATTGGGCACTCTAAATTGGCCCTAGGTGTGAGTGTGTGTGTTCTGTGGAAGGCTGGGTGCTGGGCTGGCAACTTGACACTGTAAAAATCCACTGCCAATCATGAGTGGACAGGTGATCCGCTGTGGCTACCCCTAACCGGGAAAAGCCGAAAAAAGAAGAAAAAGATACATATATATATATATATATATATATATATATATATATATATATATCTCTACCTGATGACACTGACACGCCAAAACACCGACAACGGAATAACTGACATGACAAAACCGAAAGTTCAAAAACACGAAACTTCACATGCCCGCCAAACCACAATCCCGACAATCAACAAAACAAATAACTTTCCCGAAAAACACACACACAACACAAGCACACCAAAAACCTTACAAACCTACACTAAACCTTACATACACAACAATATATGCACTGACCTTATCCCAAACCCTAACCCTAAGGTCCGTCACTATCATACACTTACCTTAGCCGCACCCTAACCCTAACTCACTTAATCTGCACCTAACCCTTAAGTCCATCACTATCACACACTTACCTTACCCGCACCCTAACCCTAACTCACTTAATCCGCCCCTAAACCTAAAGTCCATCACTATTGCACACTTACCTCACCCGCACCCTACCCTAACATCCATCAGTATCACACAACTACCTTACCCACACCCTGACCCTAATGTCCATCCCTATCGCACACTTACCCTAACACGTCGGTGTTCTCGTCTTCTCTGTTGTCGATCTTCCGGTGTCGGTTATCTTGCTGTCGGTCATTTGCAGTTTTGGTTAATTCAGGTAGACCCATATATATATATATATATATATATATATATATATATATATATATATATATAGATACACACACACACACACACACACACACACACACACACACACGCAAACTCACACACACACACACACACACACACACACACACACACACACACACACACACACACACACACACACACACACACACACACACACACACACACACACACACACGTATATGCATGTGTGTGTATGTGCTTGTGTGTATCATACCTCTCAAATGCTTAGAGCAAGAAATCTGGACAAAGCTATAAATAATGGGGGGACAAAGACCAGAAAATAGGGACTATCTTTAAATATTCCTCTTATAAACTTAGAAAGTTGATAGAATGACAGGTTTCCATTAGCATGAATATTTCTGAAGGGTATGAAGTCTGAAACTCAAATTCCTGTCATTATTTTGTGACTTCTATCCTCAATGATTTGTCAATTATTTGCCAGAAAACTAAGATTTCATTAGAAACAGAACAAAAATATGAGGCAAAAATCTGGTCACTGTGAAAATCTGGACAGTTGAGAGGTATGGATATATATATATATATATATATATATATATATATATATATATATATATATATATATATATTTGTGTGTGTGTATGTGTATATACACACACAAAAGTAGTAACAACCAAGACACACAGTGAAGCTTCAGTTCATACAAAGAACAGCAACAAAAATATGAACTCAGCAATGCAGCTTCAGTAAAATGGCTTGTTTAATCAGACAAAGCTTTCAGGTACAAAAACCCTTCTTCTTTCTTTAAACAAAGGAAATGGATTTAGCTTTAGGGCTACAGACAGGTTTTTAAGGACCTACAAGGGGGTGACATTAATAATAGGTTAGAAATAAAGGAATATGAATGGATTTTGAGAATAAGGACTGATGTTTCTCCTGGTTTAAACCAGATGGTATCTTTAAAACCCATTCTTAAAAATAAACAAACATGTCTGCACTAATGTATCTGTAATATGTGTAATGTTATATAGTTAAACTTGCATATTTATGTATGTGAGCTAATAAATAAGTGTTTCTTTAAGAACATTTCTTTTTAATTGCTTGATTAGTCTCTATTAATATTTTGGCTGCGTGTTTTTAGTGTATATAAAGAGGGAGGGTCATTGCTGTTTTACATACACTGAAGAAGGGTTTTTGTACCTGAAAGCTTTGCCTGATTAAACAAGCGTTTTTATTGAAGCTGTGTTGCTGAGTTCATATTTTTTGCTACACACACACACACACACACACACATGTATATATGCATATTATGAATATTTTTATAATTCATATTCAAACAGCACCTGATGATGTAATGAGAGCATATCTGGGCTAGTGTTGGGACAGATTAGCAGCTGACATAGACAGCCCAGACCAGGTTAGTTTATAGTGACATGACTGCTCTGTTTTTCGCCGAGTAGGCTGCTAAACACTATTGTTTCCATAGCAATAAAGTCGGACTGCTGCTCTCTGCTAAGCTGTTATGTGAGAACAGAGCTGCAGTGCTGTAATTGATTAGGCAGTTAGTAGCAGTAACTACTAGAAGTATGGGCAGATTAATCCAAAAATGACCATTTTCATCCAGAACCATCACTCTTCATGGTTGTGGTCTGGAGAAGGTAGGTTATTACTTTAAGGAACGTCAACATAAAAATAATCATTTTAAGTTATGAGGAAAGACTTAAGGGAAGTTGTTAGATTTAAAGCTAGGAAAATGCTAAGAAATTATCTCACTTGCTGTTAAAGTTTGTTCAAGACAGAAAATACTGCTGGAGTTCGGCAATGAAACAGTAATGAAATTGCTTGTAAGCTCTGTTGTGTATTGCTGTACACTTCATATTTAAAAACCCCAAAATAATGAGATGGTAGTATTACTTTTAAGCATATTTTGGTCCTATTCACAAAGCAATCATGAGTAGTATGCCATAATAATGGATTTTGTTATCAGGCTGTGTATTTTAAGACCAGCATAGAGAATCCCCTCATACAGGGAGTTCTGAATTTGATAAATTACTTGTTTACAAAAAGATTATACTGCAATGTTGGAGCATAAGCTCTATCTGCACTAAAGCTCATACATATTGCTTACATTCATGATTTTTCATTCTCATGATGAATACTTTTTTTTCGTCAGGAAATAAATATATCTTTAAGTGGTGTTGACTGCATAACTGTTTAGTTCTTAAAAGCAGCATACTGTGATAAAAGCACTGTGGGGTCTTCATCTGCTATGGTGTTACAATAGTGATAATAGTTGTCAGGTTGTACTTCCCTACCACTGAAAGTTTGTTGCACATGAGTGTTTTAATCTTTGTTGAAGTACTTCAGTTGCTGCATGGAAGGTCAGTTGTATCACATGCACTGAGGGTGAAGGTTGTTAGGTGGTTAACATTGATGAAGTTAAGGTCTAATCATCCACTATGTTTTTATTTCATCATAACAGGTTTTACTTTGATATTCAATATCAGAAATATTTTGGTAGTCCAAACTCTTTAGCCCCATTGCTTTGTAATTCAGTCCCCATAAATGTCTATTTGTTTTACCTTTATCTTGTTGGGTAGTTAATACGCAAAAGTTCAGCTGGACAAAAATACAAAAATGGCCATTTGAACATTCATCTCAATCAGACATTTTATTAAATCATTATTTTACATGAGACAACCACCTCTGTGCTCTCATATTGAACAACTTTGCCTCCCACACCCTCCTTACTTTCATATATGTATATATCTATAGGGAGAGGGAGAGGGAGAGGGAGGGAGCTCTCTCTCTCTTTATATATATATATATATATATATATATATATATATATATATATATATATATATATATATATATATATATATATATATATATATATATATATATATATATATATATATATATATATATATATATATATATATATATATATATATATATATATATATATATATATATATATATGGGTTCCTTCAGAATCTCGAACTACTGAAATCCTGAATTTCAGTAGCTCGAGACCAGAAGGGTGAAAGTGCAAAATACTGAAACCCCAGAAGCGCAAAATTAAAAATCCCGAAGTTTGGAGATTTTGAAGTAGCGGTTCTGGTGTTGCGGTATGTGAGTGGGTGGTTGGAGATGTAGGTAAGTGTTTGTGTTTTATGGGTTTTGGGTAGGGGCTTTAGTGTGTGTCTGTGTGTTTTGTTAGTGTGATGTGTGTGTGCGAGGGGAATGTAGCTTGTGTGGTGGTGTTTTTGTGTGTTTGTCTGTGTAGTGCGACCTCGGAGTTACTATATTTAAGTAGGGGGTGTGGGGGGTGCAGGGGGGCTTGCCCCCCTGCTTGTATGTAGGGTAGGTGCTTGTGTATGTGAAGGTAGGTGTATGGTTGTGTTTGTGTCTCCGGTATGTTTAGTGTAGAAGTTACGATTTTAAGTTTCATGCTTCTGGGGTTCGAGTTTATGGATTTTTGGCTTCTTGGTCTCGAGATACTGAAATTCGAGATTTCAGTATTTCGAGATTATGGAGTGAATCCATATATATATATATATATATATATATATATATATATATATATATATATATATATATATATATATATATATATATATATATATATATAGATATATATATATATATATATATATATATATATATATATATATATATATATATATATATATATATAACTTTATGGTTGCACAACTGCAGAGAGAGAAACAAAAACAAAAAAATCACTGATCTCTCTCTCTCTCTCTCACTCACACATACACACACACACACACACACACACACACACACACACACACACACACACACACACACACACACACACACACACACACACACATTCACAGAAACTATAACAGCAGTGATTTTTGAGGAATATAAGTGATTGGGATGTTCATTTGGCAGGATGAGCTCAACCATTTTGAACTTTGTTGAACTTAACATCCCCACCCCTAACTGTCTGCTAAATTGCACAGCACGTACCTCTAACGAGATCTGACTCATTGACAATAATGGATGAACACAAACTTTGGTTGAGTTAATTTACTTGAATGGCCAATCTAACTTATGCAGTTGAGTGATTCTCTAAATACTCAGCTCTGTAAATGCCTTACTGCAAGTATTTCTAGGGGGAAGAATGGGGGGCTAATTAGCATAGGCTGCTCCCCCAGAATCCCACACTGGCATTTGTGGTAGGCCACTGAGACAGACCCCCTGCAGTGCTGCACCTCTTTGAGCTAAAGCACTGTGATAGTCTGTCTCTGAATCAGAAATGGTTGTCACCAATGGTAAAAAGGGCTCATTATTGGTCGTAACTTTTCTTAATCCCAGTCAATAATAATTGTTGTGCAGTATGATCAAAATGCCCAAAACCGCATCATACTCCAGGGATCAGAAGTATGCTGAGGTCCCATTTGAGCAGACAGATGTGTATATTTTAGGTCCATTAATAAAGTCTAGTAATGGCTGCTAGTACATTCTAGCCACGGTGGTACAGTGGTAGAGTTGTTGCCTCACAGCAAGAGGTTCTCCTGTTTGATTCTCGGCTGGAGTGCCTTCTGTGTGGAGTCTGCATGTCCTCCCCACGGTCGAGTGGCCTCCGAAAGACATGCATGAATGGGCGTGCCTTTGCTGAAGGTTGGGCGTCGGGCTGGCAAATCGGCACCATAAAAATCTACTGCCAGTCATTACCGGACTGGAGTTCCGCTGTGGCGACCCCCTAACTGGGAAAAGCCGAAAAGACAAACAATGGCTGCTAGTACATCATGATGATTATTGACTATATTACAGAACTTCCTAAAGCAGTACCACTACAACAGCCAATGTTAAGTCAAGAAAACAAAGTGATATCCAAAGAAATACTTACAGGCCAGGGGAAAATGCATCTGATTTCCCAGTATTTTAAAGTAAAATAGTTAAAAACAAGAGTATGCCACTCTCAAACTGATGGGTTAGTGGAGTGTTTTAATAAAACTATTGAAGTTTATGCTAAAGAAGGTCATAGAACTAGATGGTATGAACCAGTCTTACTTATTTCCTTGTCTCATATTTGCAGCAAAAGAGATGTGCTCCAAGTTTCAAAAGGAATTGCTCCATTTGAATTAATATATGTGATACATCCCTGTGGCTTGCTAGATGTAGCCAGGGAGACATGGGAGGAGGAGAAAACCACATTTAAATGTGTAATAGCACACTACATAAACTTGCAAGACAAGCTGAAATTTGTTATGCAAGTAGTGAATAAACATGCAAAAGGCACTAGAAATGCAAAACAGGGTATATGCCAGACTCAGGGAGCTTAAACAAAACAAAAAAATATTGGTATTAGTCCTGTCTGCTAAGTATAAATTTCTAGCAGGATGGTAAGGACCCTTTGAAGTAGTAAAGAAAGGAAAAGAGTGACTTACATAAGGCACACTGCAAAAAGAAGACCAGAAAAAATGTATCACACAAATGTGTTACAACATGAAGCGATGTCAAAGCTTCTGTAGTCAGTTTGACATCTGAGAAAGATGGGAATTCTGTCACTGCTGTTCAAACAGAAAAAAAAATATGCCTAACGCTATAAAATAAGAAATAAGCATTTTTTTCTGAGCTGCCTGGAAGAACAAATTTAATTCAGCATCAAATTAAAAGGTAAACCTAAAACCACACAGTATACCAGAGTTTCAAGAAAAAAGCAGTAATTGAAGAAATAAGAATGAAACGTAAGCTGTTAGATACTGAGGAACCCCAAAGTGACTGGGGTAGTTCAATTATCTTGTCCCAAAAGCTGGATTGATCTGTAGAATTGTGTAATGCATTGTGAAAACTGAATAAGGTATCTGGTTTTGACACTTGTCAGATGTCTAGAGTGGACAATCTTATTGAGAGGCTAGATATGGCAATGTTTTTCCATAAATTTAATCAGGAGGTATGTGGGACTATGCTGGTCTCATGTTTGTTGGTTTGTTTGTGTCTTTCGGCTTTTCCCAGTTAGGGGTCGCCACAGTGGAACTCCACTCCGCTAATGATTGGTAGTGGATTTTTACGTACCGGGTTACCAGCCCTGACGCACAACCTTCAACGAAGGCACACCCCATTCACGTATGCCTCCACACAGAAGACGCTCTAGCTGAGAATTGAACGGGACAACGTCTTGCTATGAGGCGACAATGCTACCGCAGCACTACCACCGCAGTCTATCCTGGTCTCATGAATAGTATAAAACTGGATGCTGGGAGACAATTGTGTTATAGTAGCTATAAGTAATTAGAAACATGCTGTTTTTTCTCATAAATGTACTCTTTTGATATGAAAATACTGTTTTTTGGTAGTATACTATTCAGGAATTTATACACAGTTGAGCTTGTGATGCTGTTTGAAATGGAAGAATATACCTGACATTAAAGCAGAGCACACAACAGCAGACACTAACTCAAAATACCCATTGTAGTGATGTTAAAAGAGAAGGCTGTAACTCAGCAGAACAAAGATGTTCACCTTTCTATAGGAAGGAAGTATTATCTGAAAGAGATGGCTACCTCTCACTGCAGTAGGAGAATTGCACCAGGAGTAAAGACATTTGGTGGCTGCCAGCTGGACGATTAGCTGAGTGAAATGTGAGTGGTAAGTACAAGGAAAGATACCTGAGGATACACTCAGGAATTTCTTCTACACTACCAGCAACAGTTTGAGCATTTTGTTAAAGGTGGAAACCTGTCTAAAATGTAAGATGTTGTGTTTTCTTGCTGACAGGGTTTGGTTTTAGTTGCTTAATTGTCACTGTGACTGAAAAGTGCATTAAATTTAAAATCCTTATCCCCAATGTTTACACACTACAGTTTGTATTTGAGACTTGTATCCCCTTTCTCATTGTCAGGTTGAATATGTTTAGGTTAGGTGTTATCAATCTACCAAGATTGTACGTTATGTCCCTTTACATGTATGACTTTCTTTCACAGGTTATTAAAGTACAGCCAAGGTTTGGAGACTATCCAGTTTGATCCATAGGTTCATAAGTTCACAAATAAGTACTTGGCTAACTGCCCTTGTGTGCCATTTTAAGCCTAGCCAATTTCCCTCAATGGTGAGAATCAAATCCTGTATCTTATGTCTGTGAGGTAAACACCTTAACCATCATGCCATCTCCCATGGAGGCATAGTGGTTGCATATCTGTTGCTTGCACACATTACTGTCCCTTTGGACTCAGGTGACTGTAATGTGTGGTGTGTAATGGTGTCGTTTACTGCTGTGCGTGAAGCACAATAAGAAACAACACTTGTAAATAGAAGAGCATGGTTTTCTCCCAGAAAAGAGGGGATTGCTCTCTGCTGGTTATAGAGGGAAGAAGGAGTTTATATATCTCACTGCTCAAGAGTGAGAGTAGAGGGTATCTGGCGAGTGACCAGTGGATTGGTGCAGCTATGGAAATACTATATATTGTTGTACCAGACTGTGGTATTGAAGCTGGAACAGAGTCTTGGGATGAGTCTCTCAATTTACCATTCGGTTTATGTCTTGAAAAGGATTGCTCGATCAATTGATTGGCTAGTTGATTGATTTATCTTTGTTTGTTAACCAGGTTAGTTCCACTAGGCATGTGGTTTCTTCTCAAGGGGGAAACAAGGTGGAATTCACACTGACAATGGCAAATTTGGCCAGGTCACTAGCACTACTTCCCCTACTCTAAATAAACCATAGGATGTTTTATGTTCAGCTGAGCTACAACCAAATCAAGCAGAAGGGACCTTGGCTACTTTACAGAGATGATGGTGGGTTGTATTATCTGTAGTGGTGGTCATTTGCAATGAAACAGTGGAGCAAGGGATGCAGAAGGGCAGTGGCTAAGTGTAACACTCAGACAGACACAGAAAACCAAGGCTCTTCTTTTACCTTCATATTTCACTATTTCTGTGTGCCACCTGCTGAAATATACCTATAACACTAGTTTTAGCATCTTACATGGATTTCCCGCTTTTGACTTGAATCACCCATGCTGCTATATATATACTAATGCCGAGATCACACTACATGCTAAAAGCATGCTACAGTGGAGATAAGGGAATGTACCTGTTTCCCCGCTGTAGTGTGATCTCAGAGTTAGTATATATAAAGTAGTGGGGGTGCAGGGGGGATTGCCTGCCTGTATAATTGCCTTCCAGTTTTATTTCTTATTGCCAGTTCGGTGAACCAGAATTAGCAAAAGTACACTTTTGTTAAAGTGCACTTTCGTTTAAGTTAGGTCATACTTTTGTTTGTCGAAGAAACATTTCTTCGACAAATAAAAGTAGACCCATATATAAATATATATATATATATATATATATATATATATATATATATATATATATATATATATATATATGTGTGTGTGTGTGTGTATGTGTGTGTGCATAAAACACACACACACAGCCATACACAGACTTGCATATACATATATATGTGTACATAAAAATTCTCTCTTTTCGTTAAATTGCATTGTACTGAATGAAGTTGATTGAAAGTACAATTCATTGACATCAAATTCCATCGTATAATGCTTCATTGAAAACTGTATCAGTGTATAGTTAATCATCAATGAATGAAATACATTGAAAGTACAGTTCATTGAAATCATATTCCATCGTATAACGTTTCATTGAAAACTGCATCATTGTATAGTTAATCATTACTGGTGGGGTTCCAGATCTTAGTAGACATTAGGAAGCACATTCGTCATCATTTATGCCTTGTCTGTGCCAGCAGTTATTCACTGTGTGGTGTTTTTGCTTTTCTCTGTGGTTGTGAGACAACAGAGTTAGTGTATTTAAGTAAGGTGGTAATGGGATGGGCAGGGGGGCATGCCCCCTGCAAAAAATGAAGTTTTGAAGGAATATTTTCTTTGTGTTACATTTTCAGTAAAATGGGATTTAATGAAATACATTTTCAATTAAATGTATTTTTATGATTTTGTTCAGTAATTTGCTGCTCTATGAATTGTTAGACTATTCAATGAATAGTAATAAACCTATAAAAAAAATATATATATATATATATATATATATATATATATACTAAAATTAACTGCACTTAAAAAATGAATGAAGAGAAGAAATTTTAACTAAGAAATGAAATTCATGACAATAACAGCATTCAAAGAATAGTAAATCACACCAACAACTCTTGTAGTACTTTAGTGCTTTCACCTTAATTATTATCAAGACTTCTTCAGAAAAACATGTTTCATAACTATGAGCAACCAGTTTTACTTCCTTTAAATACATTAGTTCTAGCAGGCCATTTAAATTAACAACAGCTCATTTCCAATAGTAAAGTGTGAACAGGCAGGGTGCTGTGTGCATTTTCATTAACATTACAATTGCAGTTACATAAGGTAAATTGGTCAGACAGTAATAGCTTTATGGTGCTGCGTGAATACTAATAGGGATCGTGTGCAAATAGGGATCGTGTGCAAAAAAAAAAAATTATTAAAAATATGGGGGAACTGGGAAGGATGAGAGTCATGCTGTGATAATTCTAATATTAATGCCCAGATTGGTTCATCCTTGATGGGACAACCCAGACATTATGTATAGTTACTTTGCGTAACTTATGAGTCCATGCCACCAAAGGTAAGTAAAGAAGGACACGGACAAAGGTGGAGGAGTCAGGTAGAGAGTCCTACTATGCTTGGGTATCAGTGTGTGTGTAGAGAAATGTGTGGGTATGCCACCTGAGGTGGGAGTGGGAGGAATGTAGTGTGGACTTGAGAGGTGGGGCTGTTTGGGGGCTGCCCATAACATGGAGTGTGGAGCCGGGGTTTGATGGGTAGGAGAATATGAATAATAGAGACTCCCAGAAGACTGGGTCAGTGCAGATAGTACCGCCCATGGGCTGGTTTGGATGGTACCACCCCTTGAATGGCTGCGTGAAAAGTGAGACCAGGGGGGGTGTTGGTGGGGTCGGCTGGGGCTAGCCTGGTGACTGGGAGTGTATGTGTAGGGGGTAGGGGGGAGGCAAAAGTCAGAGAGAGAGGAAACACATTATATTCACTTGCACAGTTGTAAAGCCATAAACACAATAAATCCACTAGCAGAATTCTAAAAACCCTATCACATTTCAATCTCTATACCTTCTAAACGCACATTTGATGTCCAGGCTTATGTTGAGTAAGGGAGAGAGGGAACATATTAAATCTGCTTGCACAATTGTTAAACTTTCAATCCCTATCACATTTCAATCTTTATACCATTTAAGTGCACATTTAATGTTCAGTGTTTCATTGAGACCTGGATAGACATCAGCTCTCAGTTCTATCTGCCATTTTAATTCCTGGACTTGCAGGAATGTGTCCATGTCCCCTACAAACTTTGTTATTTTTTCCAACGCTGTGAATTTGAATCTGTGAAGTTTGAGCAAATAGCACTGTGTTTAGCCAAGGCATTCAAACTGTCCTGTTTGTTTATTGCTGCAGTGTGTTCTTTAATATGGTTACTCAGCGTTCTGTTCATTATGCCGATGTAGAAATTCCTGCAATGTTTGCAGAAAGTGCAGTCGACTACATTTTTTGTGTTGCAGTCATAGTGGTCATGTAGACGGACAGTTCTGTTGCAGTGCGGGAAGGTGATGTTGTTGTCTTTTCGTATGTGTACACAGGCGACACACTTGCCACAGTCAGACATTCCAGGTTCTGTTGATACTTCGTCCTGTGGGGATGGGCTTTTATTCCTCTCGAATGCACCACCAAAAGAAGAGGTTCATTTGAAACAGAAGTTTGGGGATGTCCCAAGTAACTTTGTCAGACCTTTTTCTCCTTCCAAGATGTCCCAATTGTTGGTGAGGACCCCTCTGATTCTGAACATATCCGTGGACATTGGAAGAGGGAATTTGCCACCCAGTCCTTTTTGTTCGGCCCATTCTGTGCCCTTGCTGTGAATCCCTTTTCCAGGATTGGTGGGTACCTGGAGTGTCTGTGCTGTATGATCTCTTAGAACAGGTTGTCCACTAAATACTCTGGATATTTCCTTTCTAAGAACAAGTTTCTGAGGTAAAAACCTTCTTTGATGAAAACCTCATCCCTAAAAATGAGTCTGGATAACCGGATGAATTGCCCGTTTACAATATTCTTTTTCATGAACTGGGGATGCTGGCTGCTGAACTCTAGATAGTTATTACGGAAAGTGGGCTTGCGGTAGATGTTGGAGTCAAACTGTCCACTTTCTGGGTCTATAGTGAGGTGGATATCCAGGAATTGAGTGGTGGTTCCGATGTGTCCTATCGTGAGGGTCAAGAAGTCCAGACTCTGGAAAAGGGTTTCCAGAAAATTGATCAGAGAAAGTCTGTTCCCCTTCCAGACAAAAAAGACATCATCAATATAATGCCTGTACATTATGGTGTTGTTGAACCCGGGCAGCGATTCAACCTTATCCATTTCCCAGGCACTGAGGACTAAGTTTGCATATGCCGGGGCCATTTTGGACCCCATGGCTTCCCCTTTCTGTTGGTGGTAAATCTTCCCATTGAAGTGAAAGAAGTTATTTCTTAATACTGCTTCTGTTAACCTGCATACAGTATTAATCTTAGTCCCACTTAGGTTGGAGTGCCTGTTCAGGTACTGTCTGGTGAGGGTCAGTCCTTTGGCGTGGGGGATGTTTGTGTAGAGTGATTCTACATCTAGGGTGACCAGTAAATATTCCCCTCCATCCAGCCTTAGTTTGGAGATGTCATTTAGAAAAGCCCAGGAGTCCTTGGTGTAGTATTTGCTGTTCTGTACAATGGTGTTGAGGATGTGGTCCACGTATTGCAAAATCTTTTCTGTTTTTTTCCTTCGGTTCGATACCACGTGGCAGAAAGGTGGATTTTCAGGGTTTTGTGAACCTTGAGGATTCCAAAAAATTTTCCAAGGCTGGGTGTCATGACCTGCATGAAGTCTTTTTCGTCTTGAGAGATCTCATCCCTGAGGTACAGTTCCAATAGTAGGTTGTCAGTTTGTTTAAAGTTTTGTTGTACCTGGTTGATGTTGACCTTTTAGTAGAACTGGTTATCCATGAGGGATGCTTCAAGTGTTTGGATATATCTCTCCTGTTCCATTACTACTATCCCAGATCCCTTGTCAGCCTTTATGATTCGTAGGGATTTGTCCTGACTCAGTTCCTTCCAAGCCTTTCTTTCTTCCCTGTTCAGGTTGTGCCACTTTGCTGAGGGCTTATCAGAAAGGAGTTTCCTGATATCCCTTTAAATGGCCTGCTAGAACTAACATATTTAAAGGAAGTGAAACTGGTTGCTCATAGTTATGAAACATGTCTTTCTGAAGAAGTCTTGATAATAAATAAGATGAAAGCGCTGAAGTACTACAAGAGTTGTTGGTGTGATTTACTATTCTTTGAATGCTGTTATTGTCACGAAGTTCATTTCTTAGTTTATATATATATATATATATATATATATATATATATATATATATACATACATACATGCACATGTATATTTGTGTGTGAGTGTATGTTTATGTTTTAACACAGAAGAGATTCTACATTTATAGTGGTAATCATAAAAATAAAGATGTAGACATTGAATGTTTAGAAATGGGTTGTATTTATAAAAAATAGGAATTTTTTCTTTCCTTCTTTCAGGTCAGATGCTAAACTGAAGTTCCTTATACCTGATCTGTTACTTCTTCAAATGGGCATTAAAACTCCCAGGCCACATAGAAAAAAAATCAGGTAAATGTTTTTTTTTATTACCCATTATCCAATGTTATTTAACAATCAATACTATAGAATGTGTTTTTTTTTTGATTTGTTAAACTGGTGAACCTACTGAATTTCCAAGTTTTATTTTGGGTGATGCAGGCATTGTAGAGTGCATACGGTATTGAGCATGAGTCATGTATGTGTAGCTTGGATTCAACAGAGAGTCCATATACAAGCATAAGGCAAAATGGCAATCATCATCCAAATTGTACTTATGGAAAAATAGATGAGATTTAAAGATTATGGAAACAGAATATGGAAAGCAGAAAGAGGTACATAGACACATCCAGGATAAAGGTATGTGCTCAGAAACATGTATCACTGTAGGTGGCTAGAGGTGGCCTAGGAGAATGTTCTTGCATACAGTTGTTGAGTGACTAAAGGACACAAAACTGGATGAGAATACATCCCAAACAAATCCATGTGAGGTAAGCCAGCTACATGGATTATCATCCAGTTTGAGATAGAGATGGATCACAAGGCAAATATTTTAGACGTAAGCTGAAAGAGGGTTTATTGACTAGGTTACTGATACGAGAAAATAATGTATTTGTGATACATAATTTGTAAGAAGGAGTTGTGGACATTGGATTGTACAAAACTTTGAAAAGTGGAGCAGGCAGCAGGACTAATTCATCTGTAATCATCCTTAATACAATATGCAGACCCATAGGTCCATACAGACCAGTAAACATTTATTAAACTGGTTTGTATTCTCCCTCTGTTTTAAGTGTTTGAGTCTGAGGTTGTACCAAAAATGTCAGAAAATGTTATTTGTTCAGTGAAAGAACTACTCAAGCAGCACAGAAAAGGTTAACTGCAAGCATACTTTATTTTAAGAAGAGCAGCACCTCTGTGGTCTACCAGTTTGTCTTACTTTTTCATAATGCATAGCACGTACCCCACTAGCACATCTTGCACCCTTACTTCAACCTGCAATTATTAATAACTGTTGTATGTCTCTTCATCATTTTCTTCTACATACACCCCAACTGCTATTTTTTTTTTTCACTGTCTTCTACCTGCACAACTCACCAACCAACCATCTGTCTCTTTCCCACCTAGAAATACTTATGTATCTCCACGCAAGATACTTTAATTACTTGTTGAATGTTAATTATCTAAAACAGAATACAAGCATTTTTAAATGCTGACTTTTCAGGCATTTTTTATTGGTGAGATTTCAATAATCAAAATGAACTGATAGTATTCTTCATTTTCATCATCTTAATATTCTGCTGTTTATGACAGTTTAGTTTTAGTAACTTACTTTGCTGATATAAATATCTCTTACCATGCATAGTCTCTACTCATAGAGATATTCCACGTGGTGTCTTTGAAAATTAGGTTTGGCTCACTGAGAGCTGATAGGTTCATAGTTGCTAGTTGCCCTTGCAGGTCATTTTAAGCCTAGGCAATTTCTCTTTTAGGGCTTGAATTAACCTATCCCATTTGGTGTTAGACTAGTCGCGTTTATATTACCCTATCATACGATTTAAATAGCGAACTCTATTTCATCGTACCTAAAATATCTAAACCACAAAATATCGAACATTCAGGAAAAAAATTTGCTGTTCGAAACACAAACACACAACACAAGCACGTCAAAATAAATAACCCACACACACATACACTTAACAAAACCATAATTCTAACCCTACACTACTACCTATCCACTCACCTTAACCCAACCCTAAACTTAAAGTCCCTAACTACTGCAAACTCACCTTATCCGCTCCCTAACCATAAAGTCCCTAACAACCGCACATTCACCTTACCCGCTCCCTAACCCTAAAGTCCCTAACTACTGCACACTCACCTTACCCGCTCCCTAACCCTAAAGCTCCTAACTACCACACACTCACCTTACCCGCTCCCTAACCCTAAAGTCCCTAACTATCGCACACTCACCTTACCCGCTCCCTAACCCTAATGTCCCTAACTATCAGACACTCACCTTACCCCGAGCCGTTCTCACACTTACCTTAACCCGGTCCGTAACCTCCGTTCGCATGCTTACCTTACCCCAGTCCATAACCTTCCCACCACAGTAGAGTAAATAGTGAA
This sequence comes from Protopterus annectens, assembly GCF_019279795.1. Classification (NCBI taxonomy): domain Eukaryota; kingdom Metazoa; phylum Chordata; order Ceratodontiformes; family Protopteridae; genus Protopterus; species Protopterus annectens. Next base: position 431,863,330 of record NC_056737.1, on the reverse strand, counting down.
GCCATGGAACGGACAACCAAAATCTTACCCTAGGTAAGATTTCGAAGTTCTGTGGCTTTGCTATTTTGAGTTTTCCACACAAATGGGTTGATATTATAGCATTCGAAGTTTAAAAACTTCGATACTATAATATAGACCTGACTAGCCATACCCATCCCATGGTTAATAATTATATATTACTCCTAGTCAGAATAACTGGAATCATACCATATATAGTTTGAGGAGAACCCATGTATGAAACAAAGCATTTAGGTGCTGCCTCTGTCCATTAGTAGTACGGAGGGGGGATAGTCCTAGGGTAAATTTTCTATTACCTATCCATAGATCCAAGTTATGCTTGAATATGGACAGGGATGAGCTTTGTTTTATAGGGATAAACAATGCATGAGTAAATAAACAGATGGATTCTAGAGATGTTAGCCTAGAAAACCAACATAAGTAAAGACAGCATACTTTAATTCTTTGGCATTTAGTATTGTCACTGACAAGCTGTGACTTAATGGATTTTAAATATGCAGATATTGATATCTTTACTGTCTATGTTGGAGGTAGCTATAATCTTCATCATCATTGTCATCACTGACAAGATGATGGACAGAAAATAACTAGAGGTTAAAGTGGGATGAAAAGTCAACCACATGTGAAGTAAAACAATATAAAGCCTAGAAGAAGCCAAGGAAGACTACAGAGCTGGTAAGTTGAATGTATATACTTTACTATGTAATGTGTCTAGAAAAGGTTGCAGTGGCTTTAATGCTAGTAGCTCAAATTTCTAGACAAGAAGGTCAAGCCAATTTTGCTTTACCAGATAACAAGCAATGGAAATCTCTATTAAGACTGTTGTGAATCAAATTCCCTTTTATTTAGATCCTGGAATGGATGGAGGTAATCTTATGGTTATTTTTGAATTCATGCTGAAATGTGTCTGAACCTGTGGAACTCAACATATGCTTTACTGAGAAGATATAATCTTCTTCAGATGATTAAAGAAAGGCAGAGTCATTGTTTACTAGATATTATTAGTGGGGACAAAACGCACCACATTTTATTGTAGATAAGGATCCTAACCATATTCTCTGCCATCTGTCTGATTGAAGAAGCCAAGTAAATACAAACAATGATATAGAATTTTGTGGGCTGTCATGAACTTCATGAAATAATTGCTTAACAGCAGGACCTATAGCCCCCTTGTTAACCCTTACAACACAACAAGCAAGCAACTAATCTTTGAGCAGGGGAATGATATAATACTTCCATTCTCACATGCTAATCTAAGTTTATTACATGAATATGCAGCCTTAGCTGAAGTCTATTTTTAATGCAAATTATAATGTTCTCTCTACAGAGGTTTTATAGTCCTCCACTGAAAGGTAATATCAGTAATGAAATGAGAATTGCAATGCGTTGGCTCACTGAGTAGCAGCCAGTTAAAGCTTGATACTGGCATATACTGATACATTTTGGACAGAATGTTATGTTGGTAAGCTACAGAGCTTCCCTTTAACATTAATTCTTTTACATCTGCCAAATGAAAAATCACATCGGTGTGCCTGTTTTTGATTCAAACATTCAAATGTTTCATTATTATGTGTAAATGTCAATCATAGGTGGAGAATTAAGGTTCATCAGTTACCAGTGTCTGTTTTCAGTAGTTTTTCAGCAATATATATATGTGTATATATATATATATATATATATATATATATATATATATATATATATACATGTGTGTGTGTGTATACAAGTATACATATATAAATATATTGTATGCATGTATGCATTTATACATATATGTATATACGTACGTACAGACTGTATGCATTTATGTATATATGTATGTATGTATGGATTGTATACATATATGTATTTATGAATAAATGTATATGTGTATGTATGGATGGATTGTATCCATGTATGTATTCATGCATATATTTATGTATGCATGTATGGATAGATTGTATGCATGTATATATTTATGTTTATATGAATATATGTACATATGGATGGATTGTATGCATTATATATTTATGGATATATGTATGTATGTATATATCCATCTGTCTACATTACTGATATGTGTGACCAGAAAGTATGCAACAGACTTGAAAGCATTGAAAGGAAAAGCTGAAATAAATAAATGACGTTAATAACCTACCTTTGAATGACAGTCAGCTGGACAGCTTAACTTATTTTCATGTATATGTGGAAACCATGTTATTTGTCTAAAGAATTTTTTGGGATATCTATATCAAATAATGTTAATGATTACTTTATGAATACCTTGAGACATATCAAAGAACATGTTTACAGAAGAAAAACAAGAACATAAGAGGGAGAGATGAATAATTTTAATCAACGAATATTAGCAGTCTGAAATATCTGTAATTATTAGAAAACAGATCATATTTTCAAGATTATATGAGTTTTAGAAATTCTTGCACTGAAATATTGGGTAGAGTTGTATTTTTATACTACCATTTAGATTACATTTTAGTGTTGTCATTAGTGTAGGGCATTTTGGGAGTTTGCCATAAAAGTGATCAGTTGATAATCTCATTTTGTTGTGTGCCATAAAAGCTGTCAGTTGATTATCCTGCCCTAAGGAGTTGGAGGGGATGCTTTTAAATCTGTTTCCGTACCAAGTGGGATTATTTTGAATCAGTAAATAACCAAATAAATAAATGCGAGTAAAGCTTTAATGACAATGCTACAACATTCACATTAGCTAAAAGGATATTAAAGTAGGGGCTTTAGTCCCACACTTGAAGATATGGTTTACTTCTCAAATATGATGCCATAAATTAGCAATTAAGTTGTGTCATAGTGATAAACAGCTGTACTTTAGATGCCACAAGAATGTAGGGTGTATTTTTATTTCTGGACCATTTCTCGGAGATGCTTTAATAGCTTGGTGATAATATTCGACATGCATCCAAAGATGGGCCACTACTGACCAATTGCTACCATTTAATACGTAACTCCTAGCAGCATAATAATACAACCATAATCCCAGAATGGTGTTCACTTGTTATTAGAATCCATTCATCCATCCTCAACCCCTTTTCCCATTTTGCACATGAGGTCGGGGAATGCCAGCTAAAAAAATACAGAAGAAAATATGAAACATAATAATACAACTTACTAGCGAAAATGGCTACACGCCCCTCCAAATAGGTAAACTGGAAAGCTGTTAATTTTTGGTGGAAATCATGTACAAATCCAAGTGTATACTTTGGGATGGAAAGGGATGGCGACAACAGAACAGTCTGCTTTTAAATCGCCATAATCAAACCTAGCGTTTCAAGCTACACTTAGCAAAACAACGATGGGGTAATTTGTGGGTAAAGTTCATCCAATTGTCGTTTATTCCTAAAACAAAATGAGGAAGTCAAGGTCTGACCATAACAGATGATTAGCTCAACTACAGTTTTATGTTTTCCAAGCACTGTTTCCTTAGACTAACAACACTGTTAAATTTGACCATACCTGAACGATACATCGGGTTCTGTTTCTTCCCTAATGCTCAGAGCAGCGCAGTAGTAAGGAACTTCTATTTAGAATACCACTCTTTACTGACCTCTCCGCACAAAGCGACAAGCTCAGGGGCCTCATCAACATTTGTGCATTACACAGACACATTTGTTTTCACAGTCAGCGTGCTCTACAGTGCCTTTCCGTCTGTACATCATGTGTGTACAGATGTAGGCTGTATGGTGCAATGTGTGTACAGATGTAGGCTGTAGGGTGCATTGCTGGTGGTTCTGTAGAACCGATTAAGGAAAAGTGACCATTATTCATTAGCCTGCCAGATTAGGAATCGAACATCAAATGAAAAACAAACAATGGTTGCAGAACGCATTGTTTCACATTCTAACAAATTTCTTTTAACAATGGAAACACGTTAGTTTTTGTAAAATTCATCGTAGATACAGTACAATGCTTTGCAAAGACGTATTGTTGTAGGCGACCACTGCACAAATAGGAATTGTTTAAGGAAATTTGCTAACCTCAGAGATGTCTCTTGCTCCACGCTGTCTGGTGCTCGTGATGCCATTCTAGTCCAGCTTTAGTCCTGACGACTGTCCATGTTTTGTTTTTCAGTATTTTTTAACCCTTAAGAAAATGACCATCTGCGCCTGGAAGAATGAAGTAATTGTATAATACTTTGTTTAAGTATGTCATCATCACCATCCTCTTACTGAATATGCGCCTCTGTGTTATCTGCGAATTGCATTGCAGAGGCCTGGAGAAAAAGCAGGGAATATACAAGGTTGTTCAGGCGCTGTCCAAACAGAAATGGTGCTGAACTGAACTAGTAGCAACGTGTCGCGGGAAAGCATTTTCCAGCTGCAGCTGACGAAGATGCGACGTTACAACCCACATTGTTCTCGGTGTATTCAACAACACCAACTGCTTGCTAAGGTTTCAACCATTTACTTTAAATGCAGAAGACAGAGCTACGCACAGCTTTCAAATGTCTCTGAATTTATCTCATATGTTTGTGTTTTCCCTCATGATTTTTTTCCTGTTAACTAACCGAGGATTAAAGTCAAAATGCCAGACGTTAGAGTTTCGTACGTCGTTTTTTGTGTATCTATTCATTTATGTTGTCATTTGTTGACCGGGTTAGTCCTACTAGACTAATAGCCTCTTTTCAAGGGAGACTCGACATATTGCAATTCAGAAAATGCATATTTATGCAAAATCTTTTGCTCTTTTAACTTTCTAAGTGACACGAAATGGTATTTACAAGCTTTCCTGATTCAACTGGAGCTTTTGCTCCCCCTCCCCACGCGCACACATAGACACACACTTTCTCAGGACATACTTATCTCCGTCTTCGATTTACTCTTGGTCCATGTAGATTTATTTGTACATGGTGCAAAAATACACACAGACACAATCCTGACTACTTGCACATTTGCAAAGAGAAAAAACAAACTAGCAATGCTAACACATTTGGACAGTCTGAGTTATTGCAAAGAAAAAAAAAAAACAGCCTGATAAACGACATCGGTATTAACCTCCCCTTTTTTTCTATTTTATAGATGGGGTCGGGGTGTCACTTCAGTAGTGACCATCAGCTAGAGCCAATATTCATTCAGAGGGGTGGCTAACCCAAACAACAGAGTGAAATTATTGCGGTATAACTTGCTTTGTGCATTCTTAAATCAAAATGATTACTTCCTTAAAAGGTTCTAATTCTACTAATTTTCTTCTCTTCTCGGTGTACATTTATTTTGCAATATCTGTTCGGATTATCATTTTCCGTTATGAGAGCAAATTATTCATTCTGAAATATTCAGTGCCGTTTAACATTGCCACCAATTCATTCATCCCATATTTTATATTTATATCTTGTCATACACACTGTATTTGGGGTTTAGATGCAAACCACTGCATTTCATTTGCTTTTCTATTAATTTTCTTCACTGCAAATATATACTTCTGCGAGTATAGTCTCCAAAAATAGGCGGTGTCTTTTAAATGAGGTGTTATCAGTATGTTTTTTACTTTACCATCTTCTTCTTTCTGCTAAGTGCTCCTTCTTTGTATATCGCAGCAGCCTCCTAACTATCATGTCATACTACATTTAAGTCACTAGTGACTACATTTAAGTCATCTGATGTAGCTATCCATGTTTGTTTGCCTGGCAATGCCATGTTTTAGCTCAGATTCTTGAATTTCATTTTGTAAAGGACTGTTATGTTTTACATTCTTTTACAACGAGACTAAGCCACAATGCCAGCTTTTCCTAGGTCTCTTGCCATCCATTTATATCACTGTACAGAGCATTCATTTTGAATTAGTTTAGGAGGTGATCTGCACAAAAAACAAACAAACGAAAAAAAAAAAAAAAAACAATTCTTCCAGTTCTGTAAGGGGCTCAGTGGCCAATCACATTTGTGAGAGTAAATTTAATTTATTTTTAACAAGAAAAACAGTTTTGAATCAGGAATTTTGGTATGGTTAATAACTTGCTTATCCAAACAATATACAAGTAGAGACTGAATTATATTTGAGTGCAAAAGATATAGGGGCAAATGCTTCATAACCTTAAATATTCCCCAATGAAGTTATTCCTATCACTAGCCCATGGTGTGTATATTATAACTAGGCAAGTTTGCAGTTTAATTAAAGAAGCAACTCACTGAATAAAGAAACCTCACCTTGCAATCTCATAAATGGAGAACAACATAAGGTGATTCACCACAGGCAATTCGCAGGAAAACATTGAAATAAAATCAGTTGCTTGCAGAATGCATTTTGGTTTGGTCTATTAACTGTAAACAGCTTTAATAGGAATGAGCCACAGATGCATATCCAAACATACTTTCTGTCTCACATGCACATATAAATGCCCCCACACAAAGTCATCTCAATATGCTCAGCCACGCTATCCCTGCTATTATCTGTGTGTGTGTGTGTGTGTGTGTGTGTGTGTGTGTGTGTGTGTGTGTGTGTTTGTGGTGTATAGATGCATAAATAAACACACACACACACACACACACACACACACACACACACTGATTCACATGCAAAAAAATGCTAATTAATACATGGTGGAAAATACAATATGATATATTGGTATAAGATTTGGAAAAATACATGTACCCATAAACGTAAATATTATAGGAATAACCTGAGAGAATAATGCATATTTTTTTCCACTCACAGTCTGTATGTCAGAAATAAGGCTAACAAAAATCCTGCTATGATTAAGAGGTTAGGTTCATTTAGTAATATTACCATAGTACCATTATATGAGGCCCAAGTGTTATGACAGCTTGACTTAAGATCACCACTATGATTAACAGAGTTGTTAAAAGATTACTGTCCCACATAAACTGCACAAAGATAATGTGTTATACCAACAAGGGGAAATAAATAGTCTTTCACTGTCAGAAATAATCAAGCGTGGGTATGGCCAAGATGGTGACAGGCTAGCGGTATAACTTTCCTGCTCTACTTGGTGTTTATAATATTAACAGGATATTATATTTTAAGATATCCTAAATACTTTTTTGAGTGGGATTTATAACATAACTTTGAAGGATTTTATCAAAAAAATATATATTTTAGTTTTTCCTGTCAACTTTTTATCAGAAACATTTTCTACTTGTAAAACTTCAAATGAGTCACAAAAAGGTTAACTCATAGGACTTATCTCTAAGAAAAGAACTTCAGTCTCTTCTTACTAACATCCAAGAACATTCATTAAAAATGGACAAAATGGATAACAAATTAGACAACTTTAAAAAAATGTTAAAAACAGATGGAACAAATGCATGAGACTTTAAAACAGCTGCAAACTCAGATACCTGGAATATAAGGTGCTCTAAATGACATAGAATGAAGGGTATCTACTGAAACAAAATACGTTATTATTAAATAAAATTGATGATCTAGAAAACAGATCTAGAAGAAACAACATTCTAATTTTTGGTCTGCCAGAAAAAAAACAGAAGGAGAAAACATGGCAAATTTCTTATATCCTGGTTTCCTAAGACTTTAAATTTACTTGAATCTATGTTGCATGGTATTGCAAGAGTACTTATATCTCTGGTTGCTTTTTCATCAAAAAATAACCCTCCACCGAGATCCACTATGGTTAGATTCTTCTCCTGTCAGGACAAAGAATTAATTCTTAAAACAGCTTGGTCTAAATTTCCTATTAAGTTAGAAGACAACATAATAAGGTTGGACAATGACTACTCTTCTGCTGTGATGACTCAAAGAAACTATTTTTTACCATTGATAAAAGAACTCAAGAAAAGACAGATTTAAGTTCACTTACTATTTCCTGCTGGACTTAAAATATTTATTTCAGATGAAGTCAAAACATTTGAAGACCTAGATTAAAAAAAAAATACCAGAGCAAACTGAGGAAATGGACTGGAATATTATCTCATTGAAGAGACAAGAAGAAAGAAATTGATGGGAAGTTAATGAGAAAAAAATAAGTAAAAGATAAATTAATATGTTTATAACATTATTCAATATCAATATATCAGGATTTTCTATGTTTTTTGACAGAGTTTGCCCATTATTTTAATATTAATTTTGAAAAAAGAAAGAAACATGGATTCACTCTGTTGTAAGGTAAGTAGGTTTTAGTTTCTTTTTTTCTTTAAAGTTTAACACCATTGGTCAAAAATTTAATTAACAGCTAAAATATGCTACTCTAAATATCTAACATCTATATTTAGTTTAATAAAGATGTAGTTGTTAATTTAATTTTATTAATGCTGATATTTTATCATTAGTTACTATACATCCAGGTTTCCTTTTTATAAATGTACCACATCAGTATAAATATAACTAGTGAAAATTAATTCATATATATTTGAATATATTTGATATAATAATATTTGAAGGTGAGCTCTGAAAGTTATAATGTATTTACTAATGAATTAACAGAGGTTTCAAAATGTTAAGTATATGTGTTATGTATTTATTGACTGTTTACTTTACTTTTGACATATGCAATAATTGATTACAATGCTTAGTTTTAGAAGTGTAGTATAGAAATCCTAATACATTAGATATATTGAATTCTATTTCCAACTGCTGTTTGTCTGGGGAATGTCGTTTTGCTCTTAAAGGAAGATTTCTAATGAGTTTTTTTGGAAAAAACTTTTTTTTTAGCCTTTGTCATGTTGTATTGGTGATAAACTAGGAGGGAGACAGGTGCAGAAGAGTGGTGTTTTTGATTTACATTTTGCTGTAATCTTTTGAATGGAAGAGGACATTCATGGACTTAAATGGAGACACAAATAACTTGTGTAAAATTTAAACCATGCAAGTTTGTGCCATTACTGGTATAGCTCCTTGTTTGTTTTTCTTTTCTTGAACTGCTGGAGCTTGGTGTGGTTTCTGTCAAGGTTGCATGAACTGTTTATGCATTTTGTAGAGAAGATGGCTATGAAAAGGAAGTGCTGGTTATGAGTTAAAAGGGAAGTACATAAATATGACATTTTATGTGGTGAGGGCGGCCACGGTGGTGCAGTGGTTAGCATTGTCACCTCACAGCAAGAGGTTCTCTGGTTGGATCCTTGGCTGGGGTGCCTTCTGTGCAGAGTCTGCATGTCCTCCCTGTGGTCACGTGGGTTTCCTCCGTGTGCTCCGGTTTCCTCCCACATCCCAAAGACATGCTGCAGGTGGATTGGACACTCTAAATTGGCTGTAGGTGAGAGAGTGTGTGTGTGTGTGTGTGTGTGTGTGTGTGTGTGTGTGTGTGTGTGTGTGTGTGTGTGTGTGCCTTCTGTGGAAGGTTGGGTGCCGGGCTGCCAACTCGACACTGTAAAACTCCACTGCCAATCATGAGCAGACAGGTGATCCGCTGTGGTGACCCCTAACCAGGAAAAGCCAAAAGAAGAAGAAGATGTGACAAGTCAAAGGACAAATAAAACATGAGAATTTAAAGTCATCCTTTGTATTATAATACAAGTATATACACTGAACCAAAGTGACTTTTATTTTATTTTTAGCATACACTTCTTATATACAAAAAGATTTTGTGGAACCATACTGAAAATGGAAAACTTGCTTTCAGCGTTATGGTAGGAATGTTTTTTTTATTCAATTATTCTTTGACAGCATAATTGGTTTTATCGGAGAGATTTGATTTTCTTTGAGGACATGTAGCATAAAAGACTTAAAGCAACACATAGCCAAATATTCTTTGAGAATGGGATTGAATCTTTTTGAAGTTCGGTGGCTGAAAGAAAATACTAGTTTGGTTAATAGAATATCTTCTTGATGTCGCTAGCTTACCAGATTTTCATAAATAGTTTTAAAGAAAAGAAGTTGTTCAAGAAGGGGGGTACATTGGATACAGATTTGTTTTGTCAGTATTGTAAGCTATTTTAAAGGTTGGTAAAAGATGGCAGAGGTTGACACAATGATAAGTAAAGGTTCCATGAGACTGTATCACTTGAATATTTCTTAATGCTATTTATTCATGAAATAAGGCTAATAGAGTAGGTTTTGTAATAAAGTAAATTATGTCTTAGCATTGCAGATGTACATTTTTCAAACTTGCTTTATTTTTATTTTTAAATGTAACTCTTTATAGCAGGTATTCATAATGATCTATTTTTAGTAAATAGTTCCTTGTAAGTGGATGGATGTTCTCTGTGTAATGGGTTGGAATAAAAATTACATGAAACCAAATTGTAATTAGACTGGCATGTGGGAATGATATCTATGTAGTCTTGAGCCAACTTCATAGTTTTGATATGTATGTGATACATAGAAATTTGTTTAATATACGTAGAATTTCACTTTTGTGGTAATTTAGTTTAATAATTACCAGATCTTAAGATTTAAAAAAAAGATTTACAAACACAATATTAATATAAGCTAATTTTTGACAAATGGGAAATTATTACAACAATGTTTCCTTTTATATTATACATGTTTATTACAAGAACAAACAATTTAAGTATTGAATTTAGTATGTCAAACCTGCCTGATAATTGCTTTTCAGAGTGGTTTATTGGTAAGTACTTCTAATTCTTTCTCATAGGAGGTTGTGTTCTTCACTTTTATAGTCTTAGGATAACTTATATTTAGTGGGAGATCAATTGTTTTAGTGGTAAACTTGATTTTTATGCTCTCTTTTTTCAATTATAAGTGATATTTTTTCTGGAATAAGGTACATACTTACCTTAAAATTCTAACATGCATAGTCCTGTAGTTTGATAATCTATTTTTTATTGTCATTCTTTCTTACTTTGATAGCAATATATAGCTTTATAATAGAAATATATGAAGATGGGTAGCAATAATGTTTATACTGTTAATTTTTCATACACATCCATTTTTTATTTTTAAACTGAAACAAATAATATGAATAATTATATTATCCAATAAGTACTTTAAGTTAGAACAAAATTAACTGAATACACTGTTTGTCATATCTTAATGGATTGCATTTTTGTAATTAAGTAATGTATACTTGAAATTTTCAATATAACAATATATAACCTGATTTTTCTTTTTTCTTTCAATAATTAAGACCATCCATTTAACCTAAAATTCAAATAGTAGTGGAGGGGTGTTTGACTTGTACTCGTAGATTGGTGGGAGTGTTTGGGTAGGATTGCTATTCAAATCAGGGGTATTAAACTCCATTAGGAGAGAGGAAAAACAAAACTTATGTTTAGCATTTTATAACATATTTGATTTTTATTGGTGTCTACTATTATTAATAGTATGTGTGAAGTTAAGTTTAAAGATATTAGATTTATATTTATAAATAAGCAGTTCAGGACTTATTGAAATGGTTCATTAGCAATGTCAAATCTACAAATTCTTGGGGTGCTATTTCTTTTTTGTTTTTAGTTATAATATGACTTACTTAAAGTGTATATTCATTAATGTCAATGGACTGAATGACAGTTGTAAGAGGGGTAGTTGAAACAAATTTCTAAAGATATTCAATTTTCAGATTATTTTCTTACAGGAGACAAACTTTATACAAGAGGATATAGACAGACTTAATACAATGTATTATACTGCACTGACTAGTTCTCATTATAAACAAAAAAAGAGGGATGGATATATTATGGAAGAATTCTGTACCAACACATAAAATCCTAAGTGTATATGTATATATATATATATATATATATATATATATATATATATATATATATATATATATATATATATATATATATATATATATATATATATATATATATATATAATGATGAGAAGGGACTATGTTCAATGATGTTAGCAATCAAACAGAAAATATATACTTTTATTAATATTTATTAGATTCCCTGGAAATGGAGTAAAAGCTGTTAAACATCATTTGGAAGAGATAATTCAAATTTCAAAAGGAAGTATTATTATATATTACATGATAAAGACTCTAATACTTTCAACACATGGAGGAAACCTGCTTCAGCTAAAGCTTTAATAGAATTTTGTAGATTTATTTAATATTAAAGATAATGAATTTTCAATGTCAAATTCACTTTTCTTCACACATTTCTCACATAGAAGTGGAACACAATCCAGAATAGATAGAGTATATATTTCAAATTATATAACTACTAGACTAGGTAAGGTTAAAGGAGTTTCCTGTCTGTTATAAGATCATAATGCAATTACATTTGAAGTTATGCTATATATGAATAATAATACTACCACTGAAAGAATATCTGCTTATATAACCAATATGAAAGACTTTAAGGATTTTTTTATTAAAGAAACTCAGACTTTTATTGATATTAATCATATAGATAATACTTCAGAGATATTTATATGGGACTCTTTGATAGCATACTTACACAGTAAAATTATAAGTTGGTATGTTTGAAAGAAAAAGCAATGGGACAAGGAACAGTTAGATTTACAAGAAAAAGTTGAACAAACACAAATCAATTCAAAAGACAACTAAAATTGTTTTTTTTTAAACTCATAGACCTGCCCATGCCTGGAGCCCACTTGAGCCCTCCGATTTCGCTCACCTTTTTTCTTTCTTCCTTAGATTCGTTTTCTTTTTTCTTTTTTTCTTCCTCTCTAATAACTTTATGGTTACTTTTCCTATATATCTGCTTTTCTCCCAGTTTTAAGTAGTTATACTCGTGTAGTAATATGAATATTTACTATCTACTAGACCATAAAATATATGTCATTTGGTATGTTGTTCATCTGCTTTTGGTAATTATTTACTCTTTTTTTCTGTACATTGTCTTTAATTTATTTTTTATTTTACATTCTATTCTGCTTTTGTAAATTTACATATTATGTACTTTTGATATTGGCTTATGTCTATTATAAGGTTATCATTCTATTTTCTTTCTATAACTGCATTTTACTTACTTTTTGTGCATATTCCATCCTGTACTTTTTACTTTTACTATATTGTATAATTTAAGTTATTTAAGGCCTTTTAAGATTTGGTGTTTTTAATTAGATGTATGATGTAATAGTATTTAAAAAAATGTAAACCAATGAATGTTGTGTTTACCACTATAAATGAGGGAGTTTTTTTAAATATATTTATTCTGAAGAAGTTTCATGGAATGAAATGAAAGTGCTAAACCTGTGAAGTTTGGAATAAACCTGTCTTTCTATATACTGGCTTGTGGAAGTGACATTTTTTACAAATTGTTTGTGGTGAGGACAGACCTTTATTGACCATGTTGCTGCCTACTGCTGTTTGGTTCTTAGTAACTGTTGTGGAAGGGTATTCAGCTGATTCATCCTGATGTGGTGGTTTGTCATTTTTTTGGGTGAATATGGCAGCGAGCAATGGGCGAGGGAGTCCTTTGCCTTTATCTGGGCAGAATAACCTTTTGAGTGAATTATTTAGGATTATTCAACTGTACTCTACTGGCGAATCTGGTAATACAGACTTGGATACATCTATTCTGTGTTTTCAGCCAAGACAAGACACGGTGACATAATTTCCAGTTGTTGGAGACTGAGTAGCAAGTGGATCTATGGCGTCCTTTTCTAACTCTAGTGTGAGCATTTCTAACTCTACTGTGAGCAATTCTAATGGATTGGGACAGAGAAACAATGGTGTTTTGGATATTTCTAGTCATTTTTCAGCATATTTGGATCTTAATTTTAACGACTAGGTTAAGCGTATGGATTTCATGAAGGACAATAAACAACCAGCTTTGGACACTAATAGGTCATACCAAGGTATGGTCTATAGACTTAAAGATGTTTTGATTAAATATAAAAGTCGTATGCTTGATAATTGGTTTTTAAGGGAATGTATTGCCTCTAAGCATGTACCCAGAGGGCCTAGGCTTGGCAAATTCCCAAATAACATGATTTATGGTTCTGAAATGTTTGATAAAATTGTTGATATTTTAAATAATAGTGGTCTAGAGATTATGCGAGCTATTATTACTGAGAATGACAAATTAATGACAAATATGTTGAATGAAATAAGTGAACTGAATCAGAAAATACAGGAGGATTTGTTATTTGCTATTAAGGAACATAAAGAGAAATATGTTTGTGTATTGCATGATGTGGACAAAGATATGGCAAAGAATTATGAGAGGAAACAAAATAAATTAAAAAGGGATATAAAAGAATATCAGGATGGGTATGCATATTTTATGTTTTTGCCGAAAAATAAAAGAGAAATGAATGTTCAGAATAATAATGTAAGCAATGAGTTTGACTATAATAGGAATAATAACTATGCAGCTCCTCCTTTAGAGAAACCACCCCACAGGAGATCCCCGAGAATTCAGAATATGGGGTACAACCGTAATATGCTCAAGTAACCCAGAGATGGGGAAACAACAACAGTTACAACAGATTCCACAGGGGACAGGGGAATATGAGATAGTGGATGATATGAATGAGATGTTGGTTGAAATGGGGATGGTGGATTCTGATTTTATTGGTACAGTGGATTCAGATATACATGATACTGTGAAGAAAGGGTATATTTATACCCACAATGTTTTTCATATTTTCAATTACACTGACATTGCCTTACAGAAAATACATTTCAAACTTTTTGAAAAAGGATTTAATTTTGTACCAGCATGGAAAGGAAAATACAGTGAGACACTTTTGGATATCAAAATGTTTCTTAGGAATTTGAATTTAAAGGAAATGTTCTCAGAAGGAAGTACAGGAACCTATAGAGGTAGATTATATAAAAAAAGTATTATTAATCCACCCTTATACCATATACTTAGTAACTTTGGTGCATTAGTGGAGAGTGATGTTAAAAAACTGCTGTGTGCCAAGAGGTGGTATGAAGAAAATTTAACAAAGGAAGAGCAAGCTATTTTACGAACTTTGGTTTCTAATTCTGAAATCAGAATTATGAAACCAGATAAAGGGGGTGGGGTGGTTTTGATGGAACAGGTTAATTACAGTGGTAAAATGATGGAATTATTAAATACAGATGGGAGATGCTCACAGGTATCTCAGGGTGAAATAGATGTGGCCTACAGACATATAGATTGGATATTGGAAGATAATTTTATGCAGGGGACATTTGAAATTGATTTGTACAACTTCTTTAAGGTTAAAAAACCAATAATACCGGGTATTTTTGGAATACCCAAAATGCATAAAGATGCAAATGACCCATCCCTTAGACCTATTGTTTCGTCGGGTGGATCTAAGATGCAACCTTTCGGCGTTTTTGTGGATGAAAAATTGAAACATTTCTATGCCTTATATGACCACATATTGATTGATTCATGGGATCTCTTACGTAAAGTTAGTTGTACTGAATTTGATGAATTTTCTTTTTTGACCATTGACGTAAGGGATTTGTGTTCGGTTATATCCTAAGTTTGAGATGGTTTGAAGAAATGCTCATTGAGATGGGGTTTCTGTCATCTATGGATCTGAGGACAGTTATTGAGAACATGGATATTATACTTAAGAATTTTTTTTGTATTCCCAGGGGGAATAGTATAAGGAACTCGAAGGAGTTGTTATGGGGGCCTCATGTGCCCCCGTGTATGCCAATATAATGATGTTATACTGGGAGAAATGTTTTGTATTTACCTCCAGCTTTTGGCAGTACATAAGGGGATACATCTGCTTTTTGGATGATATATTAATATTATGGAAAGTGCCTGTGGACAATATTCCCTTATTTATTAATTATATAGGAACTACAACTGATTTTTTAAAATTCACCTATCAGGTTGGGGAAGTGGAGGTTGATTATCTGGACGTAAAATAGTATAAGGATTGTATTAATAGGAAAGTATTATCCAGAATATATAGGAAAAAATATTTTTCCAATACATATTTGCAATTTGACAGTTACCACCCCGATATTTAAAGAAAAATATTATTAAGGGACAGATGGTCCGTGCGGCCTGGATGACATAAAAAAGGGATGTATTTCTGGAAGAAATTGAATGTATCGGTAAATTATTTGAAGATAGGAAGTACCTGGTTGGATTAATACAAGCCGTCAAGGATGAAATTATTGGAGGGTGGGGCACAAAATATACTCCTTTATTGAATGGAGATTATCTAGTTGGTACAGGGACTAGAGTAAATGTTTGTGAAGTTCCCCAAAGTACAAATGAGGGATGGAATGGGCATTATTTTGCAGTAAGGTACAATCAAGATAGTAGTAAGGTGAGGAGCATAGTGCTAAAGTGTTGAAATATATTTAAAATCATGCCAAATAGCTTAAAAATTTTTCAGGCACCACTAAAATTCAGTTATAGGAGAGGTGCTAATTTGAAGAATGTATTTGAGAGAGGGAGTAGACAACATGAGCAGTACAATAGTACCAGGGCTAGAAAGAAGTTGGGGACTTACGTCTGCGGTTGTTGCTGTCAGTGTAAGTGGATTGCCAGTCTGAGTGAATTAAGTATACCTAGTATTAACAACAATAAGGATATGATCGCGAAGGGGTATTACACTTGCCAGATTAAAGGAGTGATTTATCTGGCATATTGCCTGAAATATTTCTCATATTATATAAGCAAAACTGATTTAAATTTAAAGTATAGAGTGTATGAACATATTTATGATAGTGGGAGGAAAAAATACACCAATGCACTCTATAGACACACTCAGGAGGGTGATGGTGCTGTTTTTAAGTTCTGGGTAATTGAACAGGTCCAACCCTCAGATGGGGGGGTGACTGTGAAACTCTTTTAGAGTTTTGTGAATTAATTTGGCAGATGCAGTTGGATGCTTGTATTAGACCTGGTCTGAATGACCATTTATGTATTGTACCAGCTTTAAAAATGAGAACTAAAGTATAAAGCCTATTAATTTTAAATAGTATGTTTCATGCTTTATAACTTTTTTCATACAATATAATCATCCTGTGGGTAGTGCAATATATGAAATGCCATTTAAAACTTGCCAAGATGTTTTTTGTATTATATATGTGATGGTTCAACTGCCAATCATTAGCGGACTGGAGTTCCACTGTGGCGACCCCTAACCGGGAAAAGCCGAAAGACCCAACAACAACATATGTGATGGCCTTTTAAGATGTGGTGTTTTTAATTAGATGTATGATGTAATAGTATTTTTTTAAAAAAAATGTAAACCAATGAATGTTGTGTTGACCACTATAAATGATGGAGTTCTTTTAAATGTATTTATTCTGAAGAAGTTTCATGGAATGAAACAAAAACGCTAAATCTGTGAAGTTTGGAATAAACCTGTGTTTCTGTATACTGGCTTGTGGAAGTGACATTTTTCATGAATTGCTTGTGGTGAGGATGGACCTTTATTGACTGTGTTGCTGCCTACTGCTGTTTGGTTCTTAGTAACTGTTGTGGAAGAATAATTTAAGTTATATTTATCTTTGTTCAATTAAATTTGTATGTAATTTTGTGGAGCTTTTCTCCTCGGGTCTTCACTGAAAATGGGCTTCTATCTCAGTTGGACTAATCCAGTTAACAAATGTCAAATAAATAAATAAATATACATAAAAGGGAATAATAACTTATCAGTCTAAATTAATAGATTAAATAGAAAGTGCTTAGAAATTCTGCAACATAAAGCTATGATTAATCTAGAAAAAGATCAAAATAAATACCTATTCCATAAATCCTAAGAATATGCATGAGTTAGCTACTAGAAAAAAAGCAATTATTAAATCTAATCATGTCAAAGAGTTACATTCTCCAAATAATAATAAAAAGTTACTGAACTATAATATATTTTAGGGGGATTTAGGACTGATTTTAATAACATTAATCAGTATAATACAACAATGGATCCACAAGATATAATTAAAACATTCATAAAAAAATGATACTAAAAATAAATCATCAGAACATCAGATAAATTAATTGATAACCCCATATCAATGTCTGAGCTTAAAACTCAACTTAATAAATTAAAATCTAATAAAGCTCCTGGAACTCACAAAGGTGAATTCAGACGAAAAAAATTCACCAAGACAAACTATACCCTCCTAGGGGAAGGTGTAAATGCTTTCCAGGCCCCATCCCCAGCAGACCTTTCACCAGGGATCAGTGCTGGGCCCCCTACCATTTGGTATATACTTCTCAGAAGTTCAGGCCAAAATGAAGGGGCTGTGGCTGACCAAGTTTGCGGATGACTGCAAACTGGGTGCAATTATTGAATCCCAAAATAATGTCAGTATACTTCAGGAGGGTCTTACACAGATCAATGACTGGTGTCTTAGTCACAGTCACAAACTAAATGTAAAGAAATGCATCATCATTCCCTTTGGTAAAAACAGTGTTCCTTCACATTATCAAATTAACAAGAATACCCAATGTACCTATGAAGTTGTTATTGATGTGGAATCACAAGTAGACTGCCACTTTAACTTTGACCACCACATGTCTACTGTAGTAAGGAAAGCTTTCTACATAGCACACCTGATTAGCAAAAGCATAGCCTCTAGAGCAAAGAAGGTTATAACCCCTCTATAGTCATCACTAATCAAGCCCATAATTGACTATAATGCCCCTTTTCACATGTACTGTACAAAGCATCTTCAGCAATTGGAAAGACCTCAGAGGTTTCGAACAAAGAAGATTAAGGGACTTGAACACATGCCTTACACAGACCGACTAAAGTCTCTGTCACTATACTCTGTATCTTGCAGACTTCTTAGGGGAGATTTATGTCTGGCTTACAGAGCAATCTTCGACTCAAACCTAATGAATTTGCTGAACATCCATAAATAAAATGCGACTAGAGCTACCCATTTCAGACACCTAAATATGGCCTACAACTTGAATAGGACATGCTGGACAGACAGATTTGTCTCTCAATGACTGCCAGATCTTTGGAAAAAGCTGCCAATTCATGTGAAGCAGAGCACCTCGATGGCACTGTTCAAAAGGAACCTGGGTGAGTGGATGGGGTACCAGAAATACCAGGGATAGCTCCCAGAGCCCTCCTGGACATGGGCAGTCATTACTAAATACAATCCTGGCTATTTACTAGAGTATTTATGGTATTACATTGGGATGAAACAGCAAGGCTTGAAATGACCTCTGGGTCGATAGCTTAGTAAGCTCTTATGATCCTATGATCCTATGAAATGATAGTATAATACCTGAACTATATAAACTAATGTCTAAATATGCTTTAAGTGTTTTGTTGGAAGTATTTTCAATAGTTAAAGGTCTAGCAAAGGTTCCACTGTCCTGGAAATACACTCTTATTTCTTCAATTTTAAAAGCTGACAAAGATCCAGCACAATGCACTTCATATTGACCACTCTCATTATCAAATATGTTGTTGTTGTCTTTTGGCTTTTCCCGGTTAGGGGTCGCCACAGCGGAACTCCGGTTCGCTAATGATTGGCAGTAGATTTTCACGAACGCCGAGGTGCCAGCTCGACGTTCAACCATCAACGAAGGCACGCCCATTTACGCATGTCTTTCGAACGCCCACCCAACCGCAGGGAGGACATGCAGACTCCACACAGAATAAATTATAAAATATTCATGCCTATTTATGCATGCAGAATAAAGCAATTTCTTCCTATACTGGTAAATAAAGATCAAACTGGTTTCACAATGAATAGGAATTCCTGTCATAATATTAAAACATTATTAACAATAATAGATTATTCTAATAATACAAAAATAAGTTAACTTTAGTAAATCTAGATATCAATAGTGCATTTGACTCAGTTTTTGAATAATTTTTTACAACTTATTTAACTTCTCTATGAAAATTATTTTGCTTACATTAAAATAGGTTCATATACCTCTAAGTCAGTTATGATTTCTAAAGGTACTAAATATGATTGTTTTCTCTCACCATTACTTTTTATTTTAATTATGGAACCATTTCAGAACTATATAAGATCAAATATAAATATCAAAGGCATACAAATAAAGAAGAAGAATTTAAACACCAAAATACAGCTGTTTGCAGATGATATCCTATAAACTCTGAATGATTGTGATCTTTCTCTTATTGCTGTATTTAAAGCAATATAATTTTTCCAGAAGAAATCAGGACATAGTTTCAATGAAAATAAAACTAAAATGTTACCTATAAATTGTAATGCTTTTAAAATAGACAAGAAATTCTCTAAATATATTGTAGAAGATAAAAAAGATTAACTATTTGGGGATAACATTAACAGATAATATTAAAGATATAATAGCTTTTAGTTATAATAATGGTCTAAATCCTATAAAGCATCTTATCAATACATGGAATAGGTTCCTTTTTACTGTTCAAGAGAGGCTTTCCTTAATTAAAATGATTATTCTTCCAAAAATATTGTACATAATACAATCTGTATCTCTTCCTCCCTCTAAAGATCATACAAAAGAGTTTAATAATTCTTTGATCTTGAGATTTCTTTGGTTTCCTAGCAAACCTAGACTGGCTTTAAATCATCATATAAGAGATTGGTAATTGGGTGATATTGCTTACCAGATTTAGGAATGTATTCTTTATTATCATTCATTAAAGATGGTTTACTATCAAATCCTTGAAAGTTAGTTTACCGTTGTTCAGATGGTTGAGGGTACAGTTGCACAATTTGAAAATTCTGAGTCGAAATTACATCACCTCTGGAATGTTGCGATGCAGCTTGCATTTATAGTTTTGAGCATCGCTGTTTACAATTGGATTGCACTACAGTGGGGTCTTGGAGTTGGAATATATAATTAGCAGGGGTGTGGGGGTGCATTCCCCCACATGGAGGGTGCAGGAGACATTCCCCCCTGCAAAACATTTGTAGAACTTCTCTGAATGTCAAGGTAAGTTAGGTAATGTCGAGAATGTCGACTTTGACATTATCGACAGTACTGTATTTGTTGGTGTGAGGAAACACTGGTGTAATTTTCATTCATTCAGTTGTAGTAAGTTATTACTCGAATAAGAGATTTCCAGAATTTTGATAGTAATCCCATTAAGACAATAACTTCATGGTTAAATACTAATTATAACGCCATGTGGAAAGATATTTGAGAAAACATCTGGTTAAAATCTAATCATCTAGTAAAATCACATCATTTTGAAATACTAGCAATTTTCATTGGTTATTAAAAGACTATTTCTCAGAAAGTAAAAACAAACCAATTCATTCTTATTATATTTCCACAATGTTAGTAGACACCTTTAAAACATTTATTTACAAGAACCCAGAATATAAAGCTTGGCTTTTTTATTATTTCCTATAACCTACACTCAGAATAATATAGGTACATTCAACTTAACAAAATTATTACATTTAAAGAAAAAAGCTTGATATATTGATATCAATTGATAGTGGGAAACTACAAACTATGGATTATATTATAAATAAGTTTGATATAAGCAAAGAAATGTGGATAGACATCCAGATTTATAGGCAATCAGTTGAACATAAAATTAATTTACTGTAACCAATAATAAGAAACTTAGTCCCTAAGTTTATTGATCTTTTAATTATTTTGATGTACCAGAACATAACAGGAAAAGGACTTTTATCTAAAATATATAAAGTCGTTAAAAATACAACAAAATATTATAGAGAATGTTATTGGGATTATTTCAAACTTATTAATAATTACTCTCCAAGTAAAGAAGATAAAAAATAATGCTATTATCATCAAAACAAACAACTTCCTCACCATATTGGAGATTATTCTTTTAGAAATTCCTGCACAGAATTTTGATTACACCACACAGGGGAAATTCAATAAAGCTTACAGAGAATGATCTTCCATGTAGGCAGAGTGGCATGGCCTCAGCACTGAAACCAGCAGCCATGCAATCCAGTAAAAAGAGCAGAGGAGTGTGCACGAGTGTGTGGACATGGAAGTGTCTGCATAATACAAATCACCTCATAAGGAGGTGAATTTCATGCAAATGAGGTCAAATGAGGGTGCTGGAGTGATCCAGCAAGCAGATAGGTAGTCATGCAGATGCCATGTAGGTGTCCAAAGTGTACCTGGAAAATTTACCATGTACAAGAAAGCAAAACTAGAACAGGGACTGTAAAAGCCTATTTAGAGGGTAAGGGATTGCAGATTAGGGACAGATATGTTCAAAACTATGCCCTGTATGTGCAAAACATAATGCAAAATAATAAAAAACAACTTTTTTTTAATATCCATAGCACATTTGGAAGCAGCGCAATGGCGCACAAACATACCAATATGCAAAAAAAAAAAAAATTGTAAAATCCAAAAACAAGACACATATGTGACAATAATGCATTATAGGGCCCTGCAATAGCATGTACAATGGTAGATTTCAGTGGTTGCTAAGGAGGCAGGCCCTGGAACAGTGAAGTATTCAGGTTGTGTGCATGGATAAGTATGCAAATGAGCTGGGGTTACTGAATAGCAAAAATGGGCTACTGTGTCTGCAAATAAAACTGGTGTAGCCTCTGAACCATGTTGGTGTCCACAGAAGAGGTAGCTGACATCAAAAGGGAGTGTGTCACAATATGTTTAAGCGTATTGGAGCTGAGTGGTGCCCCTTTGTGCTCTGTGCAGTTCAGCTAAGCAGGGATGTGTGTCTAGAGCTGCTAAGCTTTATTTAGCTGTGGGACACTTGTTTTAGCTGATTGAAGCTATGCTGTGTGTGACCATGCATGGGGGTATGTCCAGACTGCTGATCAGTGTTTACACCAGTGCTATGGGTTTGCCCGCTGTGTCACAGTGCTTAGCAGGGAAGGTATTAAAAAAAAGATAATAGCCTGGGAAAGCCAATCATGTATAAAGTACTGTTGAGCCCTGTTCCACAGACACATGGCCATTCAAACCCCTCAGTGATATACCTGACAGGTGGCATGCATCATAGTTATCCAAACACACAGGTTACATCTGTAGCACACCACTATAAAATATGCATACACCCTACAATCAGATTTTTCCCACATACTCTGCACCATTGGAGTACACACTTGGGAATTTTAACTGACAGAATGCTAGGGGCTGCTGCTGCTCTGCTACATCTGTATGTGCTAGAGGCTAAGGACACTGTTGATGGTGCTGCTGACAATAGGCCTAGACTGAGAAGGAGAAGAGTGTTCAGGCCCAGGGTAACCTTCCAGGGTCTACATGAGCTGGAGATTGTAGAGTGCTACAGGGTGGACAGGGACATACTACAAGAACTCACCGAGCTTTGCTGCCCTCAACTCAGACCCAGAGCCAACAGAGGGTAACCCATCCTAGTGGAAACAAAGGTAGGTGTAGCCCTTAGAATATTAGCTACAGGTACTTTTCAAAGACCAACTGGGGACATAATGGAGGTCTCACAGGCATCTGCATGCAGGATGCTCCACCAGTTCCTGGATGCCATGCAAACACATGTCAATGAGCATATTTATTTACCCTGCACCCCTGAGGAGAGGGCCAGCAGTATGCTTCTCTTCCACCATGTAGCACACTACCCTGAGGTGCTGGGTGTCATAGACTGTACTCATGTACACATCACAGCATCACCTGGTGAGGAGGGTAGACCATGAGGGGTATCACTCCATCAACTGCTAGGTGGTGCAATGCCCAGAGCATTATCATGAGTGTGTGTGTGCTGGCAGCCCTGACAGCTATCATGACTCCTATATCTGGCATGCATCATAGCTCCACCAGATGTTTGCCAGGGGGGGGGGACATCCCATACGGCCATATACTGGGGGATGCTGGATATGCACTGGAACCGTGAATGATGACACCCATCAGAAATGCACACACACCTACCAAAGAATGCCATAATGAGGCACACACACAAACTAGGAACATCATAGAGCATGTGTTTGGGCTGCTCAAGTCACAGTTCTGGTGCCTTTATATATCAGGTGGAGCCCTGCAGTAGTCTCCGGGTCTATATTAGAACACCGAACATTCAAAATGTCGAGTGTTCTAATATCGAAACCCTATGAATCAAAAATTTAAAACATCGGACATTCAGAACAACAAATTGTTTCCTAGGGAAAAAAATTTCTGTTCCAAAACACATACACACAACACAAGCACACCAAACAAACAGCAATCCACACACATACACCTAAACTCTTACACCTAACCCTACACTAAACTATACATACACCACTAACTATCCACTTACCTTAACCCAAACCCTAATCCTAAGGTCCGTCACTATTGCACAGTCACCTCACCCGTGCCCTAACCCTAACTCATACCCCGCCCTAACCCTCACATCCACACAATCGCACACTTACCTGACTCAGCTCTAACCCTAACTCACCTAACCCACCCTAACCTTCACGTCCACACAGTCGCACACTTACCTGACCCATGCCCTTACCCTAACTCACCTAACCCGTCCTAACCCTGATGTCCACGCAATCACACACTTACCTGACCCGACCTGTAACTTTCCACCACAGCGCTGAAAATACCGAAGCAACAGAAACGGACAACCAAATTCTTTCCCTAGGAAAAAATTTGGTTTTCTGTTTTGTCAATATTTTCAGCGTTTGCTGAAAAGGGGTCGATATCAGAACACTTGAAATTTTAAATGTTCGGTGTTCTAATATAGACCCTAGTTTCCAGCAACATGTGGACAGATGTTCACAGTATGTGCCATGCTACACAATATGATCCTGCAGAAACAGCTGCAGCAGGGCCATCACAGGGAAGGGACACACAGCCCCCCACCAGAGCCTAGGTCCCCACAGCCACAAGCACAGAGGGACTCAGAGGAGGAACACCCTGAGCCTGTCCCTGTAGGCAGATGTAGTCATGCCCAGTATGCCCTGGCCTTGGCAAAGAGGCAATGCACAGCACATGCACTGACAACTTGGGGTCCTAAGGACTGACAGCTTACTCCGACTCACATATATAGCAAAAAGAATGCCAGCCACACCACACAACATTTACCTTACCATGTATTGGCTATGTACTGTGTGCATCAGATAGAGTCAGCTCTGAAATGCAGGTTTCATCTGCTGTATCCACAAGGCATGTCACTCTCCTTTTCTACAAATGTACAGGGTACTTGACTAAGTTAGCATTTGTATAGACCTGCTGCATGTATGTATGGGAATACAATGGGTTGCTGGGCTACTTGCAGACAACTAACAGCTACTTGGGACAACAGGTACTTTGTCCAGTACTGAGTACCCCATAATATGCATGAGGTCACAGGGCTGGAAAACCCACTGCAGTATGCAAGGGGAATGCCAAATAGTGGGTTCATAGGAGAGATGCAACGCTGTCAATACCAGAGTCTACTACCCCCAACAGATTAGTGTTCCCATACAACTGTAGTAACAGTATATGTTTGCAAGGATATAGCTGCAGACTACACAATCCCAGGGCAGTCACAAATGTCCTATTTTACACAAAATGCAGGGGTCACAACAGGGCCGACACATTGTATGTCTGTCTGTCTGCTGTTTATAGTGTGTGGAATTAAACCTCCCCTTCTGGTGGCTCACTGGGCTAAGTACATTAGCACAGTTATTAGTGTTGATGGTTAGAAGTTCGCTGCACCTACAACTTTTGCATGTGAGGTACTCCTATGCTAAAAGTCCTACAGACTGTCAGTATGCCTCAGCCTGTTCTTGCCAGAAAGATGGGCAAAGGCAGAAACAATGGGTGGCAGAGGTCCAAACAAGCATACATTATACATATGCTCTGAGTAACCTAGTAAGTGGCTAGTATAGCAGCAGGTTGCAACAGGTCAGATTAGCAGCAGGATGTAAAGGCCATCACATAACTGTGCCAGTACTTCTCTGTGGGCTCCATGTAGTAGTATATTACTGGAAAACCACAACTGTATGAGGAACAGAGCATACATATGGAGAGGAATGCTGGACATCTGCAGAAACATCTACAGTAAGAGGTGCGTAGACTGTCACATTGTGTATGCTGCTACAACATGTACCCCAGTCACATTATACCTACAATCACTAACAGCAGAAAATCTGCACAAAGCCATGAACAGTGGTGGGACAAAGGCCCAAATACAAGGGGAAGGATTAACTACTCACCAGATAAATGTATAAATTGCAGAGAATAACAGGCTGTGCATTAGTGTGGGTTTGCTGATGTGTATGGAGTCAGTAACTCAAATGTCTGTCAGCATGTCCTAATGTCAACCTATAACAATTTGTCAATAATATACCAGAAATTAGCAATGCTATGTACCATGTAATATACATATGTAGAACTCTGTGTATATTATTACAATCATCACGCTTGATAGGTATGAGATATATATTACATTCAGCACATAGCCAGGGAATGCCTTGGACAAAATATCAAGGAGGTGACTGTTGAATCAGGTGCAGCAGCCAAATGGCTGCAGCACACAAAGTCCCAGACTGGAGTACAGGCAGGTCTGGTCTGGAGCTACCTTGTAAGTACTGAAAGCCACACTGGGCATGCTCCTACACTTGGCTAACTTGAACCCATGTCTGATGCCTCATTTGCCTGAGGAACCGATATATGAAAATATGTGTGTGCATACAGGCAGGTATGTATACGTATCTGTATCTCTCTGTCACCCTCACACATGATTTCCCAATCTATCAGTTTGTCACACAGATATTATTTTTATATATATATATATATATATATATATATATATATATATATATATATATATATATATATATATATATATATATATGCATTATTCCTGATCCCATGCACAACTGCACAACACACAAGCAGACTACGACATACATAGACAAGACAGGCCCTTAATAGCATGCACTGCAGCTACATACAGTTAATGTCACCAGTACTATACACCTGTGAAATAAGCAATATGCCAGTGTATGTGATAGACCTACACCTAAAACACAGTGCACCAGTCTTTACCATGCTAGTGCCCCCTGTTTAGCAGACTGCATAGACCTTCACAAAAATAAGTGCAAATATGTTACAGCTCCTGAAAATACACTATTGTGATTACTGATTCAGTGCACTGCAATGAACCCCTCCAAAACTGAACATACAAGTATTGTACTCTGGCTAAGCATAACAGTTGTGTCTATGGCAAACTGGTAGCCCCATAAAATTCTTAGGATATATGTGAGCCATACCTAAACAGTTGCACACTCACTGGCTACAGGATGTTGGACTCTGGCCACACCAGATGTAGCTATAGAAATGTGAGGGAGCGGTATTGTCAGCAAACACAAATGTGGCATTGTTACAGGATAATATGTGCATATATCAACATGTACAGTAGGAACTCTGATACTGCCTACACTGCTGACATTCTGAGTATGTGTGCACAAGTGTGTGATACAAACAAACCCCCCCCACATGCAGATTGACCTGACATCCATGTACTGGTATGCAGAGGCTGCCACAATGACTGCTACAGTATTACAGTGATGAACACAGGAGGCTTACCTGGGTGCTCCTCTACTGTGGAAGCTGTGCCATCCACCTCCATGATGTATGGAGTGATGGATGGTTGGGAGATGGTGGATGATCCCAGTTATGCTAGGAACTCCTCTGTGGCCAAGAGTGGTTGCTCTGCTGCAGGCCCTCCACCCATGGCAATATGGTCCTTGGCCACAGCAGCGGCCCTTTGCCATGCAGAATTTATCATATCGGTTGCCTGGTGTCAGATCTGCTTGTAGCTTCTTTCCTGTAGCCCTACTTGGTTTACTGATATGACAAGTTCAGCCCACAGTTCAGTATGTTGCTCCTGATTCTGGCGACTCCTGGAAAGCAGGATGTTGTGATGTAGTCTGAGGCCGTCCAGTATCATGTTGTTTTCAGCAGCACTAAAATATGGGTGCCTCCATCTGTACATGGTTTCTGAAAGACAAGTAGAGAAGAACACGTCACAGGACCACATACATTGTTCTCCACTATGTGCACACCCTGTACATCCAAATTGGCCAGCACTATTGTCTGTAACTACCACATGATACCCCACCATCTATCAACACAGTATGTATGCGGCTATCAGCAACATAGTGGCAATACATCTTGCATTTTCCTGCTCATCTTGATTTTTTCTCCTACTTGCTGCTTGTTCTGTAAAGTGTTCAACTCTATCATTTCTGTTGCATTTATTACTGCTTGTTTATAGCCTGTCTAAATTGTAAATGTTATTGTAAGCTTCTTACTTTTGGTTTAACCACTTGGGCTTTAGGCCCACTCCTTAGGTCTCCCTGGCCTTTCTCCCTCAGATTCTGGCAAATATGGATGGACAAAGTCCTACAGTTTCTCCTGCCAGTCTGGCTGATATGGGCAGCCTAACAAAGTGTAGCAACTGCCTCATGTACATGGACAACAATCTACTATCACCACCTACGAACACAATTTGTGAGAGATGTAAGTATTAGGAACCTTGAGTCCATGCTCTCTCCCTCTCACGCCAGTATATCTGGCACCAAAAAGGATGTCAACACAATCAGTACAACTCAAACACCACCCACACCTACACAACACACACCCACATATGTGGAGGTCCTCAACATAAACATACCTAAACAAAGGTGACCACTGAGGCAAAAACACACCCGATCTCCACAGCCCTCCACACCACATACCATGCATAGTCCACACACTTGTGTCTCACAGCCACTAAGGCTCCACCATAAACCCAACATATTAGTCATAGGAGACTCCATTGTGAGACACACAGATGTGCCTCTCACCAGGCTGAATAAGGAGAAAGTCACAGTTAGTTGTCTGTCAGGTGCCAGAATCTGCCATATCACATACACACTGATGTCTCTCAACAGCAGGTGCTGTAATGACTCTGTCATAGTCTATGTTGGTGTGAATGATGTGAGATGTACCTCCCTGGACTATATGAAGAGAGACATGATTGAGCTTGCTGATTATGTGTCGCAGGCAGGTATGTTCCTAGCCTTAAGCAGCATTCTGCTGTCACCCAGTATGATGGCTCAATACAAACAGGAAATTATTGACTTTAACAATTGGCTTAGTTTCTGGTGCCATTCCAGGGGGGATCCAGTACCTGACAGCCTGGGAAGATATGATCGACAGACCACGATGCTTTGCCAGAGATGGCCTGCATTTGTCTCACCTGGGCTTCAGGATTCTGGCAAAGGTTCATGCCTACCCCATAGTGCCTTTTTTAGGAAAAGTGATGAGGTTAAAACTACCAATATATAAATGTCAACAAAACACATGTTAAAGGTCATGCTGCAACACGCTAAAAGTCTAAACATGAAACTGGACTCATTGCAAGCATTCTTAACCCTGGAAAATGCTGACATCTGTGCAGTCACAGAAACTTGGTTCACAGCTGCGGAGGGCACCCCAGCCTTACCTGGTTACCCATTCTATCACACATTCAGACCCCAAAATGTAGTCAGTAAAGCCAAATGAGGTGGAGTTTCAATATATATCAAAGACATACACACCTCCAGGTTGGTCAAACAGTATGATGCATAGGAGACCCCTATTCAAATCATAGCTAGCTACTGGCCCCCCAATCTGACTCAAGATGCCCATTCTGCCTATATGGACCTGTTCAACTCTATCAAAATTCAACCCTTTACCCTGATCCTGGGTGATTTTAACTACCCAAACATAGATTGGAAGAACTACTCATGCCAGAACACAAATGCCCAGAGATTCATCAATGTTGTCAATGCAAACACCTTTGAACAACTAGATGATACCTCCAAAAGAGGTGAAAATATCTTGGACATGGTATTAAACAACATGAGTAACCACTGCATCATCCCTACAGTATCATCCACCCTGGTAAGATCTGACCATAAAGCGGTCACTTTTGAAGTCACCATCTCCCACAATACCCATCTAGCTAGAGTCAGACATAGATATGTCTCCAAAGTTGATTTCAGCCTCCTGAGGGATGGGTATAAACAGCTTCACAGCCCCCCCCCCTGTAGGAACTGGCACCAATACCCAAAAATACACCAAAGCACTACACAAGCATACATATAGATGCATGGAATCAGGAATACCCGACAGGACTACATCATCCTCAGCAAGGATAAGTAAACCTGTCTGGTGGACATCTATAATAAATAAACTCTATAACAAGAGGAAAAAATCACTGTCCAAGACCAAGAAGGAGCAGGTGCCCAATTGGAATCAATGTCTCCTTAGCCTGAAAAGCAAATGAGATCACTACTGAAATCCTACAAAGCAAACTTCAAGTCCAAAATGGTGACATCTGCTACAGACAATCACAAATCCTTCTTCACATATGTCCGCAACCTCAAAGGAAGCACCCAGATCTGTTCAGAAGTGGTGGTCAAGGATACCACATATACAAATGCCGTAGATATAGCAAACTTGCTGGCTGACAGATTCAGTGAGAACTTCAGCCCCCCCCATCAGTAGATTGGGACATCCCCAGTATCTGCCCCTTTCCCCTTATATGTAGGCAGGTCATCACTGCTCTCTCAAAGGCAAAGCATACAGCCTCCATGGGAACTGATAACATCCCAGGCCGCATCCTACATGAACTCAGGCAGGAACTTGCAGCACCATTAGGCACCCTATTCAACCAAAGGCTGAGTACTGGCTCTGTCCCAGCTGAGTGGAGGATAGCCATTGTCATCCCTCTGCAGAAAGGTGGAACGTCCACCGATCCTGGAAATTATAGATCCATCAGCCTAACTAGCCTGATCTGCAAGGCCATGGAACTGATTATCATGGACCTCATTAACAAGGACATTGACAACCTCCAAACAGTCAATCCACACAGTTTGGCTTTGTCAAGGGGAGATCATGTCTGTCAGATCTGATCAACTTCTTTGAGACAGTCACCAAAGCCATGGACAAGGGGTGGACAGTGCACACTGCCTATCTTGACCTGGCCAAAGCCTTTGACACTATTCCCCACTCAGTCATAATAGATAAAACTATCTCAACTAGGCAGCAATCAGTATGTTACCAGATGGGTAGCAAACTGGCACACTGATAAAATCCCCCTAGTCAAAATATGGGAAGCCACCTCAAGCAGTAGATCCATAACAAGTGGTGAACCCCAGGGTTCTGTCTTGGGGGCCTCTGTTATTTGGGATATACCTTTATGAGGTGTAGGACAAAACCAGTGGGCTATGGCTGACCAGGTTTGCAGATGACTGCATGCTGGGTGCTGTCACCACATCCCCTAGTGATGTGGACATCCTCCAAGAGGGTGTCACTCAGACAAATGACTGGTGCCAGAAACATAGCCTCAAGCGGAATACCACAAAATGCATCATCATCCCCTTTGGGGAGAGTGACATCCCCACAAATGATCACATTAATAAAAATGTCCTAAGCATGCAGTCAGTCAAGAGGGATTTGGGCACACAGGTTGATAGCAACCTGATTTTTGGCCACCATGTTGCTTCCATTGTATGGAAAGCCTTCTACGTGGCCCACCTCATCAGTAAGGGTATCTCATCCAGTGACAAGGAGGTCATACCATCCCTGTATTCTTCCCATTATTGAGTACAATGCCCCTTTTGGCATGTACCTTGCAAAGCACATGCAGCAGCTGGAGAGAACACAGAGGTTACTCACCAGGAGAATCCAGGGACTCAAAGATCTACAATACACAGATAGGCTAAAAGCCCTATCTCTCTACTCAGTTTCATACAGACTCCTCAGATGTGACCTCTGTCTGGCATACAAGCCAATCATGAACCACACCTTGATGGGACTGTTGCATATCCGCAAGTCAAGCTCCACTCAAGTAACCCACGCACCATCACTCAACCTGGTCTGTGACAACAACAGGACTTGTTGGCAGGACAGATTTGTGTCCCATAGACTCCCCCATCTGTAGAATAGACTCCTGCTCCTCATCAAGCAGAGTACCTCTTTACCCCTTTTGAGGTGCAACCTGGATAACTGGATGGGAAACAGGAAATACACCCTTGGGATTCCATCCATGTCCCTGTTGGACTGGGGCATTGAGTGCTGACTTGTATAAACATGGGCTTAACTCTTAGCTAGGCTTATAAGGGCCTCAGCGCCAATAGGCTAGTAACCTCCTATGATTCTACAATCACCGGTTATGACCCTGTGTGCTGTGATGGAGTGTGTTGTTATGTCTCCATTCCCATCAATGCTATCTACTATGGTGTGTCCCCTATGGGCGATGTCCCAGTACTATGTCATACAGCCACCGTACGACAAATAGGTGAGTGTTACTACAAGTATATGGGGACAGTCCAGCAACATCCGTGTGATGCAATGACAGACAGCACTGCAAACATGCTGTAGGGTATGTTCCCTGTAGGTGTCCATCTTCTGCAGTACACAGATGTTTGTGAAATGTGTACATGTGCCTGATGTATGTGTATCCTCTACAAGAAAAATGTGGATGTCTGGCAAACATTTGGCAATACGTAATGGTTGTTCTCAGACTGTGGGAAATCAGGCTGTCACATGCCAGAACCCTCAGAAAACAGTTATGATACAGTAATATCTGTTACTGTATTCATTCTCTTACTTTGTAAGCTCAGTATGTACACTTACTGTCACTATTGTCTAACACACAATCCAGTAGCATTCGTACAGGAGTCGACCATTGTAAGAGGGACTCAGAGGGCCAGCGTTGTGATGTATGTCCTAAAAGAATTGTTGAACTACCCAATTTCCAATCAGACCCAGAATAGTTCATTAGGGTATTTTCCTTGTGGGAGATGCAGTGTGTGCCATAGAATCAGAAATGTATCTAATACTATGATCAATAGGTATAGATTTATCTTACAAGCAAGGTTTAATTGTCAATCATGTGGTGTTATATATATTCTGGGTTGTGGGTGTGATGAGGTTAAATGGTATATAGGTCAGACTAAAAGAAAAGATTAGAATTTTGAAACATTTGAGAAATATTAGAAGGGATAATATAGGCTTTAGTCCAGTGGCAGAACATTTTATTGAAGCCCATTTGGGAAATTTTGATTCCCTGTTCTTTAGTGTAATCTGGCAACTGTGGTAGTGGTACTCTAGTTGCTAATAAGTTAAATCAGCTGGGGAATACATTCATTTTTAATTTTGGAACCTTGGTCCCACAAACATTAAATTAGGAGGTGTTGTTACATTTTTGAAGAAATTTCATTGATAATATGTATATATGTGCGTGTTGTTGTAATTTTGTTGCTGCTGAAATTCTATGGGAAATATAGTAGTTTTTCACGGCTAAGGGATATGTTTATGCATAATGTGCACTGGTCACTTTAAAAGTGGGATGTATAGACACATTTTGAAACACAATTGTTTAATTGATTAGTATATTTAAGCTTTAGACTTTGATATATTGATATCCCTTGAAGGCGAAATGCTGAGGTACAAGGATTAAAACTGTTTGGTACTCCAAATCTGTGTAAGTGTTTTGGATTTATTAGGTTTTTGTGTTTTTTCTTTGGTTTTGATAAGACAGGGAAGCCTGTAGGTGCTGGACAGCTGACTATCAGCAACATGTTATTCCAAAATATGTACTACAGGCCTACTCTTGTAATCCCTATTTCCCCATAACTGCATCCTCCCATCTGTGTCACATTACATGGGAACTTCTATTACATACCTGGTAGAGTGCTGTACTCCTTTTTGTGCAGAAATCCTAAAGAATATTGATTGTAATATTGGAGTCTGCCTTTGTAAAGGAAGTCACAGACCTGTTTACCATAGGCATCTTCTTGCCTTTTGTAGGTAATGCTCATGAACAGGTGATTGCCTGTGCACCAATATGTGGCTCAAAAGTTGCTAATTGCATCCAGAACAGCTGGGTTGCACTTTCATTAGCCAATGGCATGGCACAACACTGCTATATTTAAGGCCTTCATGTAAGCCTTGGCCCCTTTCCTAGTCTGTGAGATGGTCATTATGAAAGTGTGGAGACTGCAGTATCATAGAGGATAGGTAGAAATACTGTCCACTGTTGGGATTTATTAGCTATGTCCACAGTTTTGCATGCTATGTTTGGCCATTATGAACAGACTTTCTGATTATGTGGCAGTTTAGTGTTAAAAAATGTGGGTTGAGGTCAGTAAGGGGGAAGACAGATGTGTGTCATACTTTATACGCATCAGAATGTGCATGCTGCTGCAGCAGCTGCTGGTCTATCAGCTGTGTATGTTTGTGGGGAAGACTGTGACACAAGTCCCTGTAGCTTGACCTTTGCTCCGCACCCCTTTATGTATGGGTGTTGTGTGGATCCCTTGTTCTAGGTGGTTGTGAGGTATGTTAGGTCTGTAGCAGGTAGCTGAATATACTGCCACATATGTTGCAGGGTGCAGCTGCTGCATTTTGCCCAGGAGTCATTCTGGGGAGTGTGAACACATTGGAGGACAGCAAGCTGTATGTGTCAGTGAGGGAGCAGTGTCAGCTCTGTTGTTACAGCATAGCCAGGGTGAGGGTACCCATAACAATCCAGGTGAGCCATGTGATTAAGGTACATATGTTATATAACAGTACCAATCGGAGAGTGTTAAGCGACATATAGGTAGCCTATACATATTTGTGCAATGTGTCCCTACCTACAGGCCTTTGAAGTGCTAAGATGGGTAGCAGTTAATGAAGTAGCAACCTGTTTTGATTAAAATTGCAGGAACCAGGCATTATTTGTTGTATTCACAAGCATGTAATTGAAGTGCAACACAGTGGAGTCGAACCCAGGACTGTGGGAGGCAAAATGTACAACATGTGAGGAATTTAACAGACTGCACTACTGAGTCAATACTGCAGCAGGTGTATTTACAAGATATATGTGCATGCATACAGTCTGTTACACAGGATTGGCATTAGCATGTGTGTTTAGATGGGTATGATGTGTAACACTGAACTGTCTGTCATGATTTTGTAACCTGAATCTGTACTGACTTGCCAGTACTTCAACACACAGAATAGGTTTTGTGATAGCTGTGCCAACAGTAGGTGGCACAACTGTGGACGTTCTGCAACAGTCTGTGCAGTTCTCAGCTATACCTAACATCCTAGGCCTCACTTACATCCATCATTATTTATTTGGCTATGTACTGGTTTGGTGCCTGCATCACCGTCCAAAGTACACTGTCAATTTTCCCATTATTTGTGCAAGGAGTGTGTCATTGGCAATCGGGATATGTTTATAGAAACACCTTTTTCATTTCAGAGTTGAGTGGCCTAGTGGGCTAATGCACTGTGCTGTAGTTGATAGGGTCCTGGGTTTGAGACTTGGCAGAAGTAATTATTTTGCAGATGTGCCTAACCGCATTAGAAACACAGAAGATGATTAAAGCAGTTTTAAGCAGTGTTAAGCCCATTTGGGTGGTGTGCTGAGCCATTTAGGTCCATTTAAACCTGTGCTAATTCCAAAAAAAGAAAAGAAAAAAGAGATGATAGGAAAGTGGTGAAATGGTGGCAAGCAGGGGGGATAAAACACTGTGACAGGCAGGTAGGGATGTGCAGGATGGTTGTAGGAAAGGACCATAGCACTCCAATTCTTGTACAGCAACAGCTGTGCAGGTTGTAGACAGTTTGGAATTGGAGCCTCTGAGGACAACATAAATGTGTTGATTGATTCATGCAATAATTAGAGTGTGTCCAGTGGACACAGGTGTGAAATGGAGAGCTATGTATGGGGCGATATTTTTTTGTGAGACAAATGCCCTTTTGTTTTTTTTTTTAAGGAGACAGTGGGATGTTGAAGAATCAATATAGGTACATGTGGGGAGGTAAGGTGGGCAGGTGATGTTGCATTTGCAAACAGACAAGATAGGCAAGACAGCATACAGAGGTGGTGTATGACATATGAGGGGAGTAAACACCTTGGATGGGGAGGGTGTTGTGAAATTGGAGAGCCATGTGCCCCCAGACAGCAGCAGTGAGACTGAGCTGCCCACCCATGGGCAGTCAACACTGCTCCTTCACTGCCCCAAAGGTGGCTGTGCTGGGATCTGGGCACCGTGGCCACCTTGCTCTTCCAGGTTGGCCAGTCTGCCCTCAATCCGGTGCAGGCAATCTTCATAGCCTTGGTGCATGATCCTGCACACCATCCCTGAGAGCTGTTGCTGGGTAATGACTCCCTCTGCACACCCGCTCCCAGGGGGGACTTCCCCATCCCCTGAGGCAGTTGCACCTGTAGGTGGTGCAGGACCAGTAGAGAGGGCAGCTCCATGTTGGGTCCCAGATGTGCTGGGACCCAGTGCCATGGCCGGCTGAGGTAGGGTAGGTGGATCACCAGGAACCAGCCTACCAAGTCATGTTGAGGTATTTCCAAGTGTATAGGTTAGTAATGAACAGAACATTTACTTAGTTATAGCAGCATGCCAGAATGTTACAATTAACCCAGTAACATAACATTGCATAGCATATGAACACAACAATAAGTGAGATAACAGTCAGCATAGTAACAGCATGCCAGTAACAGTTACGACATAAGACCAACAACATAGGTAATTCAACAAGGTATGTTAGTATGCAACCATTGTAATATATAACAATAACAAAACACAAGGCCCAACATAACATTTTGAGAACAACATGCATTAATAGTAAACCATACTCAGTGTATAACAATAGTAAATTATGATGCAGATAAGGGGTAAGGGGAGAGAGAAATACATTCCATTACTACCAGTGTAGGCTATATTGTTTGCAACAGTACACTTATATACGCTACAGTTCTACCCTTACTTTATGCACACAAGTGCCCTATAGCTTCTGTAGTACTTACATACCTCTCAGGCTATCTTCATGGGGCAGTATGGGCCAAGCTGTAATACCTACAGGTACACAACTACAGGGGACTATTACATGTCAGAGGGACATATATGACTACCAAGGTATACTGTGGACTGATGTAGTGTGACTGTGCTATTGACATAAATCAAGTGGATGATAAATCTGTGTCTAAGGGATTTGGCAACAGTGATCACAGTCCATGACAGCGTGACACTTCAGAGACATGTACCTTGCACAGTACAGAAAGTTTACCTATCATGCCATCCTTGGCAGGCATGGGATTAGAATATCAGCAGACATTCACAGACACACCAGGCATACAGTCATACCAGTTTTATTTATTTCATTCACTGTTATGACTATTGTACTTGTTGACTTTTTTTACTGATGTCTTACCTTGCTGAGCAATGCTATTAGCACTCTGGTACATCTGAACACAGAAATTATTAACCAATTCTAACAGCTACTACAGCCATTTATTTACCTGTCATTCCTGTGGGGAGAACATCTGTTAACAATACATAATTAT
Organism: Protopterus annectens; assembly: GCF_019279795.1. Taxonomy (NCBI): domain Eukaryota; kingdom Metazoa; phylum Chordata; order Ceratodontiformes; family Protopteridae; genus Protopterus; species Protopterus annectens. Next base: position 431,826,262 of record NC_056737.1, on the reverse strand, counting down.
TTCTATAAATATTTAGTAATGGTTGTCCCTGGATTTGAACTCTGGTCTGTGTGTAACAAAATGTACATCACACCTGACATTTATCAAACTGAACGACTGAGCCACCAATGAATATTGTATGACTGATATGTGCCTAGACCTCACCTGGTAAGAAAATATGACCTGATAATAGAGATAGGGTGTTATACAAGACTGCAGTGAAATTTGAACGCACATGCATGAAATTCATGCATGACAGAGATAGTACGTGAACTGTACATTAATACATGGAATACAGGTGTAGACAATTAACCCCTAGTGGGTGGGAATATGTGTGATGTGTACAGACCATATCGGAGTGCTGGGTTGGCTATATGACCCATATACAGTTGCAAATGGTACATTTGCAGTCTGCAGTTATTACAGTATCATACTTGCTTGCAGCAGTGTTCCTAAGAGCAGAAATGCATATAGCTGAAATGCAGTGGTTAACACAAGACAATCCTGAGATACACAATATACCTTACCTGTTCCTATTATTGGTTCAGATCTTAGTGTAGAACAAATATCATTATGCATTATATCTTGTAATACGACTCCAAATCTACAGTTTAGCAAAATACTCTTTATTAGCAAACCTTCAGTCACTTAGTGGTATTATTCCTGTTTTTACTTCACAGCAGATGTAATACTCAGTTTCCTGACCAAAAGCCCAAAATGCAGACATATCGCACAACACAACTTTATTAGGCGTGACTTCATGCAGTGATTGTTATATGTCTACAGCCTTTTATGATGAACAGTTCAGACAATGCAGGTGTTGCAATACAGCTGTAATTCCGCAAATAATGCAGGTAGAAACTTTATTTCCTTAACATTATTAATGCAGTAGTAACTTTATTTCTTTAACATTATCAGGTTTCAAGCTTTCATCTTTATTGAACTGTACCTGGCATTACTCAGTTATATCAGTCTGGGTCTATGACCACATTCATGCAATACAATCAAAACTGAATATATCTACTGGGAGTTACTAATTTACTTTTTCTTGTTTATATGACTATAGATTGCAAGATACATCTGTACTCACCACACTCATGGCGCAACCTGGCCAGGCGCCCTTCATTGGCCTCCAGGTTGTGAGCTCTCTCCTCTGCAGCTGTGGGGAGAGAAACACACCATTATGCATACCTGTCAATCACACATTCAGAGTAGAATTTGGTAAAACAG